>NW_015505593.1:14332-38633 GCF_001515645.1 Sinocyclocheilus grahami
TATACACGTATATAAACCCAAACTTCTGTATGGCCCCCCCCCCCCAAAAAAAAAAACAGACATTCTAATTTTACTGGATAATGATCGACTAATGAGCCTCATTTGATGGTCAGGAAAATAAAAATGAACAAAATGCTGTCATTCTAGAATTCTCCACCATAATAACTACGCTGCGCGCAAGTTCAGGTAACTCAAAAACTTGCGTACACGAGCTGAGACCAGACGTGAGATTTCATCGTAGCCACCGCTCACGTCCATATTGATAAATTTAAAGTTTTGCATTGAAACGACCGTACGCCCAATTTTCTGTAGAACGTTCGTTTCGTAAATGAGGCCCACTATAACTTACTCCATCCATTCCTGGAGCAGATTGTTTCATTCTTCTTACTACATTTCTTAATTCACTCATAGAGAATGCTACCTCTAGCAAATCATTACCAGTCACCTTTTTCCCCATTAAATCTGGGTACTCTTTTAACATATATCTTTCCTTATTTCCTTACTCTGATCAGTTAAATTTTCTGAACTATTTACTTTTATAAACGTCTTTAAAAACATTTCCACTTTCTTTCCATCCTCCACAGCAATTTCTCCTCCAATACTTAAAACCGGATATTCCTTATTTTTTTTAATTCCTTTAATTTTCTTAATCATGCCCCGCACCTCCTCTACTGGTGTATTCTTACCTATTTCATTACAGTATGACTTCCAATACTCTATTTGGACTTTTCTTACTGTCCTTCTTACATCTGCTTGTGCTTTTTTATAGTCTATTAAATCTTGAAACCTATGTGTTTCCTAACTCTCCTAAATGCTTTCCTTTTTTTTCTTATAGCATTTTTATATTCTTCATTTCACCATAGGGCTATCTTATTCTTTCTTCCCCCTCTCCCCTTTGGTATATACTTCTTTGCTGCAATTAGTATCGCTTGTACTATTTCTTCACTTATCATCTCTACCGACCTATCTGATTCTACTATAATATTATTTAATCCCTCTTCACTTAATCTCGTAAATTCTTCCCAACTCGCTTTGTCGTACTTCCAGTTACCAATACTTCCTTTACTCACACCATTTCTTCTTGCGTTTACTCTTATTGATATCATAATAGGGTAATGATCACACCCAATAGTGTCTTGTCTCACTATTTCCCATTCAGCACTCCCTGCAATTGCGTCAGACACCATTGTTAAATCAAGACTCTTTACCTGTTGCCACATTTACATTTGTATTATTCCCATCATTTAAACATACCAAATTTCTCCTGTCTATCAAATCTTCCACCACCAATCCATTGCAATCTGTCACTAAACCTCCCCATAACGTACTCGGTGCATTAAAATCCCCACACCAAATCACCCTATCTTCTTTTTGACCCTCTATTTGTCCTAACTCATTCAACGGTAATTTCTTACAAGTATTATAATAGTTTATTATTACATAAATTATTCCGTTCACCCAAACCTCTACTACTACATACTCTTTTATTACACCTTTGCCTAACGTTCTATATTGTATACCTTCCTTAATCAGAGTACACCCATTACCCTCCTCACGATCTCTTCTCTCACTAACGTATACTTTTATAACAAAATCAAATCTGGGTTTAAGCCAAGACTCTTGTATACATATTAAATCAGGTTTACTTTCCAACTCATTGATAACACTTTTAAATTCCAATCAGTTAGCCACAAGACTTCTCACATTCCATTGTAAGATTAAAATCATCCCCCATATCCAATCCAAGCTTCCTGACTTGACTGGGATTCAGTCACCAGGCCCTGATCTTTACCCATGATATATCTGTAACAAAGTCAATGTCTTGCGAAGGAAGAGGACGGGGTCGGCTTGACTGCTGGTGGGGTTTTTATTCAGCTTCAAACAAAGTAAAACAGAACGTCGCGCTACCAGCGCTCAATATAGCAAAATTGCACAGGTACAATCACAATCCCGATCGCAGGGCTCTCCAGAGCAGGCACAGTCTCTCCCCAGTCAGCAGTCAGTCTCTCTCTCCCTCACAGCTCTTTCCTGGGCCTCTTTATGCGGTCTCTCCACGCCAATTACTGGAACCAGACACCACGGGTGTTCGTCAGTTGCATTTGACCCACTTACTCACCGCTCGTCTCTCAACTCTCTCTCCCACTGCAGACCTCGCTGAACCACGCCCCCCCCCCCCCCCCACCCCCCCCCCCCCCCCAGGCTGTAACGCTAGATACCAACAAGTGATCCGCGCGTTGGTATCCTTCATGCGGTGGAGCCACTGCAGAGGGGCGTGGTACGAACAGAGAGGGAATTCCTGTCCCAAGAGATAATATCGGAGGGTGAGGACAGCCCACCTGATGGCCAAACACTCCTTCTCTATGGTGCTGTACTTAGTCTCTCTCTTCGAGAGCTTGCGACTAATGTACAGCACCGGCCGTTCCTCTCCCTCTATCTCCTGGGACAGGACTGCACCCAGCCCTCTGTCCGATGCATCAGTCTGCAACAAGAAGGGGAGAGAAAAGTCAGGAGAATGTAAGAGCGGCCCGCCACACAGAGCAGCCTTTACTTGGGTAAAAGCCTGCTGACACAGCTCCGTCCACTGGACTGGATCTGGTGCTTCCTTTTTAGTGAGATCAGTCAGAGGGCTGATGAGGTCAGAATAATTAGGCACAAATCTTCTATAATATCCCGCCAGCCCTAGGAACTGTCTCACCTCCTTTTTGGTCTTAGGTCTCAGGCAAGTTGCAACCGCTGCAGTCTTATTAATTTGGGTACGCACCTGCCCGTGACCCAAGTGGAAGCCCAGATAGCTGACTGCCACATGCCCAACCGCACACTTCTTCGGGTTGGCCGTGAGTCCGGCCACTCTCAGCGCTCTCAGAACAGCCATCACATGCTCCATATGACGCTGCCAGTCATTGCTATAGATGACGATGTCATCTAAATAGGCAGTGGCATATGCAGCATGGGGCCGGAGAATATGGTCCATGAGACGCTGAAAAGTGGCCGGCGCCCCGAACAACCTGAACAGAAGCGTAACGAATTGGTGTAATCCAAACGGCATTGTGAAGACTGTTTTTTCCTTAGATTCCTTAGATAAGGGGATCTGCCAATATCCTTTTGTTAAATCCAGTGTCGAATAAAAACGAGCTGTGTCCAGCCGGGCCAGCAATTCGTCAATCTCCAATTCGGCAAGCATTGGATACGCGTAAAATTTCGACACAGCATTTAATTTGCGGTAATTCACACAGAACCGAACAGAGCCGTCCGTTTTAGGAACCAAAACTATCGGGCTCGCCCAATCACTGTTGGATTCTTCCATTACCCCCATTTCGAGCATTGCCTCTAACTCGGTCTGAACCACTTTTTTCTTGTGTTCAGGCAAACGATACGGCTGACTGCGTACTACTACGCCTGGCTCGGTCTCTATATGGTCCTGAATGAGATCCGTTCGACCAGGTAGGGGCGAGAACACATCGGCAAACTCTGCCTGCAACTTGGCCACATCAGTGAGCTGGGAGGGCGAGAGATGATCCCCTCCTGGGGCCAGAGCGAGAGATTGAGATTTAGTGCTCACCTCTGGTCCGAGATCATCTTCTCCACTCACCACCATCGCCAGCATCACTGACTCCGCCTCGCTCCATTTTTTCAGGAGGTTGAGGTGGTAAATTTGACGTGCCCCGCTCCTATCTGTGCGAACCACCTCATAATCGAGATCTCCAACTTGCCGTGTGACCTCAAATGGTCCTTGCCACTTTGCAAGTAATTTAGAACTCGAAGTTGGGAGTAATACAAGTACTTTCTCTCCCGGTGCAAATTTTCGTAAGCGGGTTCCCCTGTTGTACAGCCGGCTTTGTTTGTCCTGGGCCTGTAACAAATTCTCCATAGATAGCCGCCCCAAAGTGTGGAGTTTTGTTCTCAGGTCCATTACATATTGAATTTCATTCTTACTTTGAGAAGGTCCTCCCAAGTTTCTTTCAGGACGTCTAAAACCCCCCGGGGCTGACGTCCATAAAGAAGCTCAAAGGGGGAAAACCCTGTGGAGGCTTGCGGGACCTCCCGCACAGCGAACAAGAGGGGTTCCAGCCATTTATCCCAATTTTTGGCATCCTCGTGAACGAACTTCCGAATCATGGTTTTCAACGTGTGATTAAATAGTTCCACCAGCCCATCCGTTTGTGGGTGACAGACACTGGTGCGAATCGACTTATTGCCCAATAATTCGTACAGTTTGCAATGTACGTAACATAAACACCGTGCCTTGGTCAGTGAGGATCTCTTTCGGGATCCCCACTCGGGAGATTAATTGAAACAGTGCGTCCGCAACACTCTTGGCGGAGATGCCACTGCCTCAGGATATTGTGTTGCATAGTCTACCAGCACTAATGTAAAATGATGCCCTCTTGCGGATTGGTCTAATGGCCCAATGAGGTCCATCCCAATTCTTTCGAAGGGGACCAGCATTAACGGTAGAGGGCGCAATGGCGCTTTTGGGGAGGCCGGTGGATTTACCAGCTGACATTGACAAGAAGACGTGCACCACCTTCGCACGTTCTCGTGAATGCCCGGCCAAAAGAAAAGGGCCATTAATCAGGTTTTGATGGATAGAGGTTTGGTTACATCCCGAATCCACCAGAGCCTGATAGGTAACTCCCTTAATACTCACAGGTATTTGGTACCAGCCAGCCTGACCGGGGGCAGCCTGCGGGGCATCCGGGACCTGGATCATTGTCCCCACATCCATCATTGGACACCTGTCACTAGAATGGTCCGGGTCCCCGCAACGCCAACAGGCCGGCCCAGACCTTCCCGCCGCCCTAGTGGCAGGTAGTGGGTCAAATGATTGATGTGGAGAGAGCGGGGAACCAGACGCGGCATCGGTCCCAGCCGTGGTCAGCCCTGCCCCCCTGGGCCAGTAGCACACTCCAGTCCGGCCCCACCCCACCCTCGGGGCGGGACTCGCGGAGGACCTGGACAACGGACCTGGGAAGAGAGACAGGTTGAGAGGCAGAGAGAGAGGGAGAAAATAAAGGGGAAGAGAGAGAGACAGCTGGAAGGGATTCACCGACCCCAGGGCACGCCACCATCTGATCCTCTGAGTCCAGCGATGTCGGTCAGTGGCACTGGACCCACTCTGCCATCTTCTTTGGCAGCCGAGTGATGAACTGCTCCAGTACCACCCGGTCGATGATGTGGTCGACGTCGCTTCCCTCAGCCAGTAGCCACTTGCGGCATGAGTCCCGGAGCCGTTGGGCCAGCACGAAGGGTCGGCCACTCTCGCCCAGGTCCACCAGGCAGCCACCTGCGCTTCCCCCGATAATAGGGGTATCAGGCGCACGGGCCATTGCTCTCGTGGCCACCCACCGGCTTCCGCTGTTTTCTCGAACAGATCCAGGAAGGCTTCGGGGTCATCCTGAGCCCCCATCTTGTTCAGCGGCAGGTGGGGAGCCGGGGTCTGCTGCGGGCGGCGGCTTCTGAACCTCCCGGTCCATCCAGCTCCGGAACCTCTCGCGGTCCTCCTGTTGCGCCTGAACGATGACCTGGAAGCGTCGCTCCTGATCAGTCCGCATGCCCAGTAACGCCTGATGTTGCTCTTGATGGAGGACAGCGAGGGATGAAATGACATCCACAAATGGCGTACTTGTCGGAGTTTGCATGACTCTCCTGCTTCCTTCCCGGGTTTCAGCATCCAGTGTAACAAAGTCAATGTCTTGAGAAGGAAGAGGACGGGGTCGGCTTGACTGCTGGTGGGGTTTTTATTCAGCTTCAAACAAAGTAAAACAGAACGTCGCACTACCAGCGCTCAATATAGCACAATTGCATAGGCACAATCACGATCGCAGGGCTCTCCACAGCATGCACAGTCTCTCCCCAGTCAGCAGTCAGTCTCTCTCTCCCTCACAGCTCTTTCCTGGGCCTCTTTATGCAGTCTCTCCACGCCAATTACTGGAACCAGACACAGGTGTTCGTCATTTGCATTTGACCCACTTACTCACTGCTCGTCTCCCAACTCTCTCTCCCGCTGCAGACCTCGCTGAACCACGCCCCCCTCGCCACAATATCCTTTACTCTCTTCTGCCCTGCCTATTATTTGAATCTTAATTGTTTTCTTTTCTGTTTGGGCTGTGCAATTAATTACCTCAGCTATGAATAACAAAAAATGTACTTTGCTCACAATCATAGTATCATCTTTGATCCTACCATCCAACTCTGAATTAATCTCGATCCTATCCTCTTGCTGCATGTCTTTCACTTTCTCTTTTTTCCTTGCATCGACCACTTTAACAGCTTCTGCATATGTTATGTTCTCCTTAGCTTTCTCATTCTGCACTTCAATAGCTCTTTTCCTCACCTCACATCCCCCAAATGCTACAAATGCTATGACCACCTCCACAGTTGCAACACCTAATGCCTGCTCCTTCACATTTCCCATAATCATGCCCCCCCCACATCTTGCACATCTTTTCCTGGACTTACACACCATAGCCACATGCCCATATTTTTGACAATTATAGCACCTTAAAGGAGGAGGCACGAAAGGCCTAACTGTGTAACTAATAAATCAGAGTTTTACCTTATCCGGCAAAACATCTCCATCAAATCTGAGCTCAACTGAAAGACTCTCCATTCTATTCCCTTCTCTAGTCATAAACAATCTCCTAGCACCAACTATTTGCCCTCCATTTACATTGTTTTTAAGCTCTTCCATAGACCCATCTAATGGCACTCCAGTTATCACTCCACTTACCCACTGTCTCTGTCCTCCAATTTTACTACTCACCACTTCCTTCTTACATATTACTTTGATTCCCATCACTTTCCTCTTTTGTTCTTTATTGTTACAAACTATCATCAAATCTCCATTTTGTAACACTCTTGCATGCTTAATCTCTCCAACTACTTTCCTCAAATCTTTAGTTAATGCAATTGGACTTACCTTTTGTATTCCACCTTCTGCTTTAAATTTCAACATCTTTTCCTGGACTTACACACCATAGCCACATGCCCATATTTTTGACAATTATAGCACCTTAAAGGAGGAGGCACGAAAGGCCTAACTGTGTAACTAATAAATCCGAGTTTTACCTTATCCGGCATAACATCTCCATCAAATCTGAGCTCAACTGAAAGACTCTCCATTCTATTCCCTTCTCTAGTCATAAACAATCTCCTAGCACCAACTATTTGCCCTCCATTTACATTGTTTTTAAGCTCTTCCATAGACCCATCTAATGGCACTACAGTTATAACTCCACTTACCCACTGTCTCTGTCCTCCAATTTTACTACTCACCACTTCCTTCTTACATATTACTTTGATTCCCATCACTTTCCTCTTTTGTTCTTTATTGTTACAAACTATCATCAAATCTCCATTTTGTAACACTCTTGCATGCTTAATCTCTCCAACTACTTTCCTCAAATCTTTAGTTAATGCAATTGGACTTACCTTTTGTATTCCACCTTCTGCTTTAAATTTCAAAATTACCATTAACTCATCCAGATTTCCATTCCTCATCTCCTGTTCATTTCCACTCTCCTCCGAACTTCTTACCTCTCTTTAATGATGTTTTTTCTTTCTTTTCTTTGTACCCACATCCTCCTTCCTATCTCTACTACCCTCTTCTTCTTCTGTCCTTCCTGACTCCATTTGGTCATCCTCCTTATCTGTTTCATCGATACTATCTAGTGTCTCTGGTCCATTTCCATTACGACGACTTCTATATTTTGTCATTATTGATTTCGCTGCGTTTGCCGCCATCCGAACCGATCCCACAACCACGTTGGTTTGAGCTATCATTATCACACGCTACCCATTGACTGTTGCACGACATTCGGCAGTCCCTCCCCGCACGCTCACCTCCTTCTTCTTCTTCTTTAAATTTTATTGGCGGTTGGCAAACCCGCACGCGCCTCAAGGACAGACCAACTCAAATTATTTTATTTATATTCATTTTGATTAAAACATTTATAATTCATCAATAATGTCAATCATAATCCAGTCAATCATGTCCAAGTTCCAAATCAACCTATTTAATTAGATAAATGTGAACTGTTTCTGTTATAGGATGATGCTTTCAAAAGTGTCAGGGAAAGAAACAAGTGGTGCTCAGAAAAGGACTCTAATCTCAATGTGGGCAGCTAGTCAGCCCCCCAAGAAGTCCTGTTATCCAGAGAAAGCAGATCAGCAACAGCAGGAAAAGACACAAGAAGAGGAACATGAAAGTCCATTGGCAAAAAATCCTGAGACAATAGAAATGAGAGAGGTAGTTGAGGCCTCAGGGAAAGAGGATAGACCAGGCCCAAAGCCCAAAAACCAGAGAGGAACGGCCTCCTATAGGTGCTCTTTGATAAATGAATGGTCACAAAAATGGCCATTCATAACAAAGGGGACACTAAGTACACATTATTGGTGCTCCCTATGTAGGGTTCAAAATGCTTGCTGTCACCAGGGAATAATAGATGTTTCTAGGCACATAAACAGCAAAGGACATCAGGAAAAACAGAAGGCACTGCAATCCAGCAGTGGAATTCAGCAGTACTCAGTGCCACTTTCTTCTGCTGGGACAATGTCTGCCCAAGAAATAAAGGTTGGTAATACACAGTTGTGTTATGTTTATGTAGTGGAGGGTTTATAATCTTATTTCCTGAGTAGAGTTTGGCTTTTAGATGCCATAATCAATTGAATTCATTGTGTGTAATAAAATCATTCAAGATGTAACATCAATGCAATTCTATCTTGTAGACAAGGAGGGCAGAATTAAAAATAGCTGTGATGCTGGCAAACCATAATATACCACTGGCTGTCACAGATCATTTCAGTCCACTCATGAAAGAGTGCTTCAAAGACTCTGCTACTGCACAGGAGTACAAATGTGCAAGGACCAAGACCACCTGTATTATAAATCAAGCAGTGGCCACACATTTCAAAAACACACTGGAAATGCTGATGAGAGAGAGTCCATTCACCCTTGTTACAGATAGCTCAAATGACACAGGTCGGAAGGAAATGTGTTTACATTCTGGTATAAACTGAATAAAATTTTTTCCCCTCTCTTTTTCGTTTAAATTCTGGCCATATTTTTGTGAGCTGGCTTTACTATATTTGTTTGAGATAATGGACTAATTCTTTTGTCAATGCAGGAAGAGAAAAGATGAACCCACTTACTGTGCGTGTGTTTGATGTGAACAAGGTGGCCCATCGGTTTCTTGGTATGTGCACTACAAGTGGAACCAGATCTGGCACAGCAGAGCTCATCTTCCAAAAGATCGATGGCACCTTACAAGACAATAGCATTCCATGATCCAACTGTGTTGGCCTCTCTGTGGACAATGCAGCTGTAAACATTGGACAACACAATTCAATTGCATCAAGAGTTCTTCAGAAAAACAGCAGTGTTTATGTACATGGCTGCCCGTGTCATGTTTTACACAACACTGCGAAGCAAGCAGGTCTTGCCTTTTCTGAGGTAAGTGTAGGTTGAATATATTTTTAATATTTAGGTGATGCACAGATTATGAATTTACTGAACAAATGATTAATTACAGGAGTCAGATTTTGATCTTGAAGATGTTGTGGTTGATGTGGGCTTTTGGTTTAAAGGCAGTACCAATCACAAGGGCTTTCTGGCAGGTATTTTCTTACCCAGCTCTACACAAATGATACAGATTTTGAGCAACTGATAAAGGTAACTGATGTAACTTACCTTATAGAATTATGGAATTAATTGCCTTTACACAGAGTTTTGTGAGCTCTTTGAGTCATAATATATGGTAGTCCTACAGCATGTCTCTGTGCGGTGGTTGAGCCTTGAAACCTGTGTAACCCGCATTCTCAGATTATACGAGTCACTTGCCAGCTATTTTAAATCAGCAGGTAAGACAACTGTCCAAATACATAGTATAATATGCTGTCTTGAAATATTCAATATGTATGTGAGTTGTACTGTATCTTTCTTTTCTCTCACTTTTCTCAGAAGAGAATCAGCCAAGATTGAAGAGGTTAAGGGGAGCCTTTTCCGACCCCATGACTGAAGTGTACCTCCTTTTCTACCAGGCCACCATACCAGTCTTCACCTCTCTAAATCTCCTCTTCCAGAGAGAAAATTAATCTATATTTTGATTGCAAGATGAGGTATATCTAAAAGTGATGCAAGCCTGCATTTTAACCCATTATTTTGTCTTTCAATTTGCACTAATTTAATGTGTGGATGAGATGTAGTTATTTTTTTTTTCTTTTAGATGATTAAATTCATCCGCAAGCTGTGCTCTAAGTTCATCTTGCCCACGGTACTACAGACCCATCACGAGCCTCACACCATCCCATATGTGAATAAGGAAAACCATCTGCCTGGTAATTGTGGTTTAGTGCAATGTAAAATACCATAACATGAAGTATATATTGTAACAGTCAAAGTAAATTATTAGCTGTAGACTAGACATGTACCGGTATTCGATAATAGGATATGTCACGATAATGAACATGTACAATATTGTTATCGTGGGAACTTCAAAATAACGTGAATAATTATTAATGACAAATTCTTCAGGGTTTTTGGATTGGATTTTATGAATACTTTTTCCGATAAATGGTTAAAATGCACAACACTGCTGTATGCTGTGTCAAAGACACATGCACACTCTGATATAAACAAGCCCAACAGGAACGAGTGAAGAAAAGAGACTGAATGAAAGTGCCAAAGTACGTAAATGTATAATTACACTGTAACAAGGACACCTTATAATGAAGTTTAACCGAATTCTTCTAAAGCATTTATTAATCTTAGTTAATTTCAACATTTACTAACAAAGTTGTTGCTATTTTATTTAATAAACCTGAGCTAACATGAACTAATAGTTGTTGTTTTTTTAAATCAAATAATAAAAACTTTAACAAATGTAGCACACATTTGCTTATTGTTAATGTTAGTGCATTGACAAAGGTTAACTAATGAGATCTTGTAAAGTTTTATCTGTTGTTCTTTATAATTCTTTTGCACTTTAATCATTTTGAAACATTTATTTACTTTATACATTTTTTTGTGTATTGCTTTATTGTATTTAAATGTTCAGTTCTTTTTGATAGGAGAAAGAAAGTTAATACACCTGTTATACTGTATTATGACAACAATATTATTCAGTAATATTCAATATAACTTATTCAATATTGTTATAATAACGCCAACAATTTGTATTGTTATAATCCAGTATATGCAATTTCAATTATCAGCGATTATCGCAACATGAAAATGTTATACTGTCACATGCCTATTGTAGACAATTGTTTAATTTTTTGACAAAGAAAAGCCTTCAACAACTAGGGATATTCGGACTATATGTATATGTAATACAATTTATTTTATAATTATATGACTAGAAAAGATGAAGCTCAAGGAAATGTGTATAGGTTGTTTTTATTGAAGTATGTTGGATATTATTGAGTTTTCTGCATTTCTGATAGGAAACAAACTGAGCATCGGCTTCACCACCAGGGCCAGGCTCAACCAACTATTGGATGCTGGGGACATCACAGCCCATCAAGTAGACAAGTTCCACAGTGCAGCCCTGAGGTTCCTAATGAGGGCTGTGGAAAATGCTCTACAAAGACTTCCGCTGAAAGAGCCCTTGCTGAACCATGCCAAATTTGTTGACGTGAGGCAGAGGGCAGAATGTGGGGTGGATGATGTCTTGTACTTTGTAGAGAGGTAAAATTTATAGATGTTTTTTTTTTTTAATATGACTTATTTTATTCAGAAATTAGTAATGAATAACTTGATCTTTTCTGAACAACTAATCTTTCATCTTACCCTTGGAAATATGCCTCCTATTTAGTGTGTGCAAATTTGTAACTCCACATTTTTCTCTTCAAAAAAAGTATGTCCATCTTCTCCCTTACCACAGCCCACAGGAACATGAGGCATTGGGGGAGGAGTTCCTAGACTATCAAACTATGCCTCTGCCTAACTTGGCAGCAGACCCAGACATTGAGGGCTTCTGGTCCAACATGGCAAGCTTAAAACATAAGGTCAGAAATATTTGAGGGTCTTGAAAACTTGAACCAATGTTCAGTAACTTTTCTAAATGTATGAAAGGTGTAACATAACCATGTTGTCCATGTTTTACAGGTGACAGGGGTGGGTAGGTTTGACAGACTCTCCACTGTCGCTAAATTGGTCTTAGTTCTGCCCCACGCCAATGCTGATGCAGAGCGGGTGTTTTCATTGGTGGGATTGAACAAAACAAAAACTCGAAACAGCCTGGCTCTGGAGGGAACACTGTCACCTTTGATGACAATAAAGTTGGCAAACACGAGCTGCACCTGTTTGAAAAAGGCGGCCGAGGAGGCAAAAGCATAACCAGTGTATCGAGAGAGTGGGCCCCATAGGGGTGATGGATGGAGAGATGTCGCTGCGTGTTATAGCTGTTAATATTAACATTCCTGTTGGTTTAAATGGTCGGCCATTGGGAGCCCCCTTAAAATGCGATTTTTTTAGGGACAATTATTCCTCGTCATCCCCTGTCGTTTCAAAGAATAGTACAACTGTGAACGCACCAAGTATAAAAACCTTGTCCGTTTGGGAAGGTGTGCGTGCAGTCAGCGGAGGCTCCGCGGAGCCAGGCAAAAGCATAAATCAGAATCAGAATGAGCTTTATTGCCAGGTATGTTTACACATACGAGGAATTTGTTTTCGTGACAGAAGCTTCCACAGTGTAACAGAATGACAGTGACAGAACAAAAAAAACTAAGATAATAAAAAATAAATTAAAAATAGAACAAGTAAAATAAGGAATAAAAAATATACAAATCGACAATTGTATGTACAGGTATATTATGTGCAAATTGAAATGTAGACTGAGTATGTGTGTTAGATAAATAAGTGTATGAGTGAATAAATAGTGTGTGTTCCACAGTTATTGTCAAGTGTTCATGAGATGGATGGCCTGAGGGAAGAAACTGTTCCTGTGTCTGGCCGTTCTGGTGCTCAGTGCTCTGTAGCATCGACCAGATGGCAACAGTTCAAAGAGGGAGTGAGCTGGATGTGAGGGGTCCAGAGTGATTATGCCAGCCCTTTTGCTCACTCTGGACGAGTACAGTTCTTGGAGAGAAGGGAGGATTGTACCAATGATTCGCTCAGCAGTCCGGACTACCCTCTGAAGTCTTCTGAGGTCAGATTTGGTAGCTGAGCTGAACCAGACAGTTATTGAAGTGCAGAGGACAGATTCAATAATGGCGGAGTAGAACTGTTTCAGCAGCTCCTGCGGCAGGTTGAACTTCCTCAGCTGGCGAAGGAAGTACAACCTCTGCTGGGCCTTTTTCACAATGGAGTCAATGTGAGTGTCCCACTTCAGGTCCTGAGAGATTGTGGTGCCCAGGAACCTGAATGACTCCACTGCAGTCACAGTGCTGTCCATGATGGTGAGTGGGGGGAGTGCAGAGGGGTTTCTCCTGAAGTCCACGGTCATCTCCACAGTTTGGAGCGTGTTGAGCGCCAGGTTGTTGAGACTGCACCAGACAGCCAGCTGCTCGACCTCCTGTCTGTAAGCAGACTCGTCACCGTCCTGAATGAGGCCGATGAGTGTGGTGTCGTCTGCAAACTTCAGGAGCTTGACAGAGGGGTCTTTAGAGGTGCAGTCGTTGGTGTACAGGGAGAAGAGCAGTGGAGAGAGAACACAACCCTGAGGAGCTCCAGTGCTGATCGTACGGGTGCTGGATGTGTATTTTCCCAGCCTCACTAGCTGCTGCCTGTCTGTCAGGAAGCTGTTGATCCACTGACAGACGGAGGTGGGCACGGAGAGCTGAGATAGTTTGGGCAGGAGGAGGTTTGGGATGATGGTGTTAAAGGCCGAGCTGAAGTCCACGAACAGGATCCTCACATAAGTCCCTGGTCTGTCTAGATGTTGCAGAACATAATGCAGTCCCATGGGGATGATGGTGGAGCGTTTGAAGCATGAAGGGACTTCGCACAGCTCCAGTGATCTGTTGAAGATCTGTGTGAAGATGGGGGCCAGCTGGTCAGCCCAGGATTTCAGACAGACTGGTGTAACACAATCTGGGCCTGGTGCTTTTTTCCTTTTCTGCTTTCGGAAGACCTGGCGCACCTCGTCTTCGCTGATCTGAATTGCAGGTGTGGGGGAGAGGGGGGTTGCTGGAGGTGTGAATGGTTGTGTGGAGAGGTGTTCAGGGCGGGTGTGGGGTGATTTTTCAAATCTGCAGTAGAACTCATTCAGATCATCTGCCAGTTGTTGATTCACCACAGTGCTGGGGGATGGTGTCTTGTAGTTGGTGATTTCTTTCAGACTTTTCCACACTGATGCTGAGTCACTGGAAGATAATTGAATCCTTATTTTTTCAGAACAATTCCTCTTTGCCACTCTGATCTCCTTTTCCAGGGTGCGTTTAGCCTGTTTATACAAGACATTGTCCCCCTTCCTGTGAGCATCACGGGTGTTGTTGTTCTGTCTCTGTGATCTGATCAGCGAGTTTCTGTAAAGCGGAGCTCGCGTGTGCTTGCGGAGGAATGTACACACTTACGAGAATGAACGAACAAAACTCCCGCGGCGAGTAGAAAGGCTTACAGTTAATGAAGAGCACTTCTAGATCTGAACAGCACATCTTCTTTAACACAGTTACATCTGTACACCACCTCTCATTGATGTAAAAGCATGTCCCGCCGCCGCACGATTTCCCCGTTGATTCTGCATCGCGATCTGCTCTAAACAGCTGAAAGCCCGGCAGACTCAACCCGCTGTCCGGAATGGCGTCTTTCAGCCAGGTTTCCGTGAAACACAGAGCAGCAGAGTTTGAAAAATCCTTATTTGTCCGGGAGAGCAGAAGGAGCTCGTCCGTTTTGTTGGGTAGACAGCGGAGGTTCGCCAGATGGATGCTAGGCAACGGCGTTCTGAATCCGCGCTGCCTTAGCTTTATGGCGTTCTGACGGATTCTTTAATATGACATTGCAACATGCACTTGTCTCACTGAACGTCTCACTGACGTCTTAATTTTTATTTATTTTTTGTTATTTAATCCATTCAATTTAAGACGCAGACGAGGCGTAGACGTGATGTAGACGTGATGCAGACGTCACGTAAATCACGTTTTTTTAAATTTCGCTAACACGTATCATAACACGCTGCTCACACGTCTCAGTGCAGTGTGTCAGCCAATGCACAATTTACTTGCCCTTCATTCATTCCTCTCAATGGATGTAACATCTGCGTCTGACTTTTTTTTTTTATTGCAGTTTTTAGTTCGTCTGTCATTTTGCAACATTTTTAAAGTAAAAATAAATAAATAATGCAATTCATATACAATTAAAATGTTAAATTCAGTTACAATACTAAATAAAAGGGCTCAAGTAACTATGGGCTGTCTTTTTCTACCTGTCCCTCTGAAGGTAGATCTTACCTTTCATCACGGCTGAGGTCAGGGATCTTGGGCTTGAAAAGGTTGGTGACCACTGGGTTACACTATTCAACAGAGAACCAGTACTTTTTGAGCAATATGACATAAGCAATTGATAATGTAGGAAAAGCAAACAACTGTACATAATTGTACCGAAGCATTTTCTACTTGTTTAAAATACGACAAATTGCTGTAATGATGAGCACAAGTGGCTAGATGATGTGAAGCCCGTTTTGAGAATTTCAGCTGTGATCTGGGAAATGTACTAAAGCGGCTGGAAAACTGGAAGTAAAAGGTACATTCAGTTATTCAACATGTAATAAAAAACTTGTAATGCATTCGTTTACATTAAAAAAAAATTTTTTTTAGAACAATTTCAACAAATGTTCATACATGATTCCCTGCTTTTCCTGCAGGTGCTAAACACTCTTTGGTTTCCCCTCATCTGTAAATAAGTTGTCCACAAATGACAACTGACCTTTGGCAAAAACAAAGCCTACTTTTGCTATGTCCGACAAGTCACATGCCATACAGTGAAAATACATTGCGGAACAAAGCAATACTTAGCATTAAACAAAATGTCAGCTTAAAAATTTTGTCAAAAAGTTCAAACACTAAATAGACCCACAGTTTGGTGACTCTAGAGCCACAGTTCAAGCAGCACGTGAACTGGTCCATTATCTCTTTTAGTTACAGCACATGAATGAATATCAAAGGTTATGTTTTTTATGTGTGAGGTTAAAAACCATGGAAGAATTGAAAGAGAAAAGAGCCTCCCTGGCTCTAAAATGTTAATTCTCTTCCGGGTTTTCTGCAGCTGTTGATACAAATACATGTTTTTATGCATCTGCAAAAACATTTAGGCTAAAAAAATTTAAATAAATAAAAAATAATAATAAAGTGTGCTCGCCTTTGTCTTTTGAGGTGTAAATGTTTTTTAGTATAATTCTGTCAGATCGCCTCTCAATCACTTTGGCGAAAAAATATAAAACTAAATATTACAACTCCAAAATAAAAAATTACAAATATTGTTTGTTAGTTAAATTAGCCCAAAATATAGCAATCTTTAAAAATGCGTTCTTTTGTGTTGGTCTAGAGACTCCTAGTGGTGAATACATGCTAGAACAACTTATTTTTATGATTTCTTCATAAGTATCTGTGGATATGTGGACAAGAAGCAATGTCATACAGAATTTTTTATATCATTTGTATAAATATTTACTTTTTGGAATAAAAAGCTATACATAAGAAAGGTAAAAAGCACTTAATTGCTAATTAAACATAATTGAGGATAAGTGAAAACAATAATAGAGAATGAATAGGTATAATGAAGCACAAATAAGTGTATGTAATGTGCTGGAAACACAGACCTCATGTTCAGGCAGACGAACATGTGGTAGACGCAGATGTCACGAAGACGTCACGTTCAGGCAGATGAACAGTAATGTGGCAGACGCAGACGTCACGTTCGGCAGTTGCAAACGTCACGTTCAGTGAGAAGGTCACGCCATATTAAAGAATCCGTCCGAGCGCCATATAGCTTCACGAGCGCGCCGGCTCGCTTCCCCCGTCTGTGCGTCCTGAAGCGTTTGATCAGCGCCGCAGCTCCCCTGACTACAAGTAGTAGTAGTAGTGTCACGAATCCGGTCTATGAACTTTAATTCACTCACAACCAGAGGTCACCCTTCCATTATATTGACTCTCGCACTACACAAACTGTTGCATGTCATCCCGGACTACATATCCCATCATCCATTGCACTGATTGCACACAGCACTGATTGCACACAGCTGTAACCAATCACACATTCACTATATAACACTCACTCAGATCCCTTTCAAACTGCCGAGTATTGTATGCGCATATCGCCAGTTGTGATAGCTACGTTACGGAGCCTGCTTTAGTTTCTTAGTCTTAGCCTAGTCTTGCCTTGTCTGTTTTCTCGGTTTCTGATTTTTGTACCTGGATTTATCCCTCTAGTCTCGCCTTGTTGATTCTGTTCGCCGATCGTTGACCCACGCTAGCTCTAGGATTATTCTTGTGTCTTGCCCTCTATATACAGGTGCATCTCAATAAATTAGAATGTCATGGAAAGTTCATTTATTTCAGTAATTCAACTCAAATTGTGAAACTCGTGTGTTAAATAAATTCAATGCACACAGATTGAAGTAGTTTAAATCTTTGGTTCTTTTAATTGTGATGATTTTGGCTCACATTTAACAAAAACCCACCAATTCACTATCTCAACAAATTAGAATGTGGTATCTTACTATAGCCTAATACACCGATAGGTCTGCACAGTCGGTCCGCGTCACGCACCACACTCAGAGATGTGGCTCACACGTGAGTATTTAGTGTGAATGCGTCCCAGCCCCCGTAGCTGTAAGGCTACATTTACACTGGTGCGTTTTAGTTTTAAAATGAAAACGATCCTCGTCTTACTGGCGTTTACACTGCATTTCAAGCCGGCTTTCCACTATCTCCGACAAATGACAGACCGAAAGTCATTCATTTCCAATGGAGAGTAGCGCGGGAGCTGTGTAGAGTTCCAATCATATGAAGATGTCCGTTCATACTACAAGACCGAAAGCGCGTGTTATGTGACCATTCATGCACACTGTAGCATCATGCTACATAAGACCAGGGTTTAAATTGGGCCGGGGCCGTCTGGGGCTTATAGACTCCAGGGCTTGACATTAACTCTTCATTAACGCCAGACAAGTAACATGATTAAAACATCAGTAACCAAAAATAACTATGTAAACACCAAAACGCAATATTATTCTGATTTTATTGCATTTAGATTAAGTGGCGAATAGGTATCTAATGTATATAATGCATCTATTGACAGTATAAGGTTGCGCTGCTTGAGGTGAGGCTCCTGCAGCCTCTTCAGGAGAAATCAAAACACGCAACACTAAGAAACTCAGCATCCTGAGGTAAAAATTCAAAATGGAATGTTTTTATATTTAAAATACAGTTAGTTAGGCAACATCACACAACGTTTTCACCATTACGTTTAATAGTTCTATAAACAGTTCAATAAGCAAATACAATAATATTAGGTCACTTACATTTTAGGCAGAAACCGCGCATCTCACAGCAACCAGCCGATTCATTGCTGATTGATTCCGTGTTTTGAACGAATCGGTTGAGTCAAAGTTTCATTAGCCCATGCATAAACATCTGATGAATCTGCCGTTTGAACAAATCATTTGAATGAACGACTTAATGACTCACTCATTAAACGCTCACTACTGGCACCTACTGGCATTTTAATTTAGTTGAAAAGTATCATTTCCACCATAATTTCTTGTTTGTATATTAAAAAATATTTAAAATAATCTCATAATAATTATTTAATGCAGTTGTATTTTTTCAGTGTCAATTGAATTTATAGATCAAATGTAAGAATTTGAAATGAAAGTATTAATGAGATTAGTGGGAATAGAATAAATCATTTGCACAAAAAACAAAACACACACACATACATATATATATATATGGTAACACTTTACAATAAGGTTCATTAGTTAACATTAGTAACTACTTTAGTTAACATGAACTAAGCATGAACAATACTTCTACAGCATTTATTAATCTTAGTTCATGGTCATTTCAACATTTATTAATGCATTATTAAAATCAAAAGTTGTGCTTGTTCACATTAGTTAATGCACACCAATTTAACCCCTGCATAAGACAATAAATAAGATTTATATTCCACTTTTACTAAAAACTCACTTTAAACCACCATCAAGTTTTTGTAATAACTTCCGATTGCCGTCTGTGTTTTGGCCATGTATTGTTGATGAAATTAAATATGTATTAAATATTACCTCCGAGTCAGAGCAGCGATCATGGAAGAGAGAACACAAGCAGACAGCGCTGGAAGCTGCTAATGCTCATCAGTAAATCAGTGGAAAATTAATAGAAATTATGATTCTGTCTGAGCTAGGCATTTTTTTTAGATAATGTAATCTTGTTCAAATAGATTTCATAAAATTGGTATAGAAAAAAGTATCGTTCAGGAACCGGTATCGAAGTCAAGGTATCGGTATCGGTACCCAGCCCTACTGGCCAGTCAAGCACACCAACACCATGGTCATTTAACCAACTTTTGGTACTTTTGGCAGTGTGGGCAGGTGCCAAATCCTGCTGGAAAATGAAATCAGCATCTTCAAAAAGCTGGTCAGCAGAAGGAAGCATGAAGTGCTCCAAAATTTCTTGGTAAATGGGTGCAGTGACGTTGGTTTTCAAAAAACACAATGAACCAACACCAGCAGACGACATTGCACATCGCAAATTTGATTAAATATCTCGCTAGGCAAGTAACTCTTACAATGATTTGTGTACATAATAAACAGTAAGGGTGAGAGGACACAACCTTGTGGGGAACCAATATTCGCGATTTGTTTGTCAGACAATGAGGTATCCACACACACTCGTTGAACTCTGTTACTTAAAAAAATCCTGCAACCACAATGTCCAGCAAAACATCAGAATAATCGAAAACCGGTGAAATATCGGGTGGTGTGTACTTCCTAATGTCCAGCAATTCATCTCTGGTGAAACTGATTGCAGGGATATAACTAAAGACAGGACAAACTAACAAAAACATAAAAACAACTGCGGAGCACGCCGTGGAGGCAGCCATCAGCGTCGGCGGCATCACTGAAGAATTCTCGCTTCAGTCTCTGTCCGACTCGGGTAAAATAATTATAATGCTGAAGGTGAGGTACAATTCATATTTCTTAATTAAAATAAACTATAAAGTAATTTGAAAACTTTCTGTGAGACATAATTTCACAAACAGCGTGAGTGAATCACTGCGCGCGCTCTCTCTCTCGCTCAAAATGCGCAAATGGCTTCAAAATCACATCGCGTCTGCACTATAAGCGAGCTGCACGCTGCACTTGACACAAGAATGGTCACAATCGAGGCAATGTCGCATCGTCACTAGAGTTCATAAATTGCATTTATTTTTAATTCTTGCCAGTGTTTAAACCATTCAGCGCTCGCGCGCTCTCCTGGAGAATGAGGATCTCATGCACAATGTAATGTTTGGGACTCGTAATGAAAGAAATTAAAAAGAGAGAGGATGACTAGTTTCACAACATTACCAACACTTCTTTATTCATCTTTTTCTCGCACCTTCTCAACAACTGAACATTGACTCTTGCAGCCTCTAGTGAACTGGCACATTATTGCAATCTATGAACATTAACACAGGACATAACACACACTCGCAGCGCAAATAACGGCAGGTACACACATACTCCGTTTGCAGTGCGTATGCGGTGCGTATTTTTTCCCACGCTCATGTTAACGGATTAAAGCGTTCACACGGCAGACGGTTGCGGTCCGGCAGTGCGGTCCAGCAGTGCGTTCCAGGAGCGGTGCGTCTGCAGCAGTGCAGAGATCAGTTGTGGCCCAAACTGAAGTGCGTGGACTCCGGAGTGCGCATTTGAAGTGCGATTGCGTCACAGCGGCGCGATGAAGGTTGTCCCACGGTGCAATCCAAACGGGATATATGGGCACTTCGGAGTGAAAACAATTATGGCCGCCATATTGAAGTGTCCTTCCAAACCTAAGTGCTCAAAATGAAAACTTCGGAATGAAGGATTTCGAAGGGTACAACTGATGGACACTTCGGGCTCCCATGATCCTTTGCGCAGATTCTTTGCATGATGACGGCGCCTCCATGTGGGCACATGATGATGACGCAGAAGGGCACTTCAAGAAACAGTTGTTTGGTCCCCTACACCCTTCAATCCTTCTAAGCTCTCACTCCGAGGGGTAAACCCTTTGAATGGATTAGGGCATAGGGATGAGCCCTTCCGAATGTAATGCAGGGCCAAACTGAAGTGTGCAGACTCCGAAGTGTGAATTTGAAGTTCGATTGCGTCACAGCGCCACGACGCAAGCTGTCCCAATTCAGGATGCACCCTCAGAAGACCGCATTTCAAGGCCGATTGCTCACCGGGGCACGACGAAGGGTTGACGTAATTCGAAAGCGACTTGCCCTCCTTTTTCTATAAGACATAAAATAATTAAAAGTGGCTCTTGAGTGTCTTCATGAATTCTATTTAGTATCAGGGTTAGCTACAAATATAAAAAATGTGAATTGTTTGCTTTAAAAGAAAGACCCAGTAACTTGTCTGAATTTTGTGGCATTCCAATAAAAGACTATATTACTTATTTAGGAATTACGATATGCAAAGATCAAAAAGAAAGAATAAATCTTAATTATACCCCAATAATGAACAAAATTCAAAAGAAATTTAACATTTGGCTGATGAGAGACCTTTCTTTAAACGGGAGAGTTTTATTATCAAAATCTGAAGGTTTATCCAGACTAGTTTACACCGCAATGGCTATAGATATTCCAAAAAGTATCATTAATGAGATAAATAAATGTATATACAATTTTATTTGGAAAAATAAACATCATTATCTGAATAAAAAAATACTTTGTAATGCACTTAGTTAAGGTGGGCTAAATGTACTTGATTTTGAAATATCTAACACAATTTTTTTAATTAAGTGGATACAAAATTATATCCGTTCAAAAGATAAGATATGGTATTACATCCCTAATATTATTTTTGAAAAAGTAGATGGTATTGAATTTCTTCTTATTTGTAATTTTAGTATTAGCAAGCTTCTCATAAAACTTTCCAATTTTCACAAACAGGCATTGTTATCATGGATGATTATATACAAACACCATTTTTCCCAACACAAATGCTTAATTTGGAATAATAAATACATTACACACCAATATATATATATATTTTTAGTTAATTGGTTTAGAAAAAATATTTTGTTGGTTTCTCAACTTTTGATTAGTAGTAATGGTCATGTGCTTTGTAGCGTCTGCGTAGAATCATGCATGATCTTTGGGTTTTATGGCTTAACCTTATATTCACAACGGATTGTCTCTGTTTGCTGCTCACAATTCGAAGTCAATGAATGTGTGAACCCGTGCTACATTTAGCTAAATTACTGCTAGCACTGCACAAAGAAGGACAGTTTATTCTTCCTCGGCCAGGAAAATAATAGTTCCTTGAATTGATAAATGATTATATTGTCTGCTCGGTGGACGGACAGATCAAATAATTGTAATATTGATTCTGCTACAGTTAATTCGAAGATATAATCTAAATATTTAGTTGTAAATATTTCCCTTTTTAGAGCTATAAAAACCCTACAGCTTACATATTCAGAGTAAAAAAAATAATCATTTTATATACCTGTCAAGGAGTATATGATGGTAATTAATGCCATTCCTTCAGAACTTAGGAAATTATTAGAAAATGATATAGTCGAAAAACCAAATTTAGACTTCAGTGTTAAACTGGAAGGTATAAATATAAAAGAACAAAAATGTAATAATAATTATCTTAGAACGATTTACCAAATTTCCAGTGTTCCTTTAGCCATTGGTTTTTGGAGATCACAATTTCAAGATGTCAACTGGAAAGAAACCTTTAAGTTCTCCAGACGTTTTTGTATCACAAATAAAATGAGAGAAGTATCATTCAAGATTGTTCATCTTATTTATCCTGTAAAACAGGTAATTGCAAAGTTTTGTAAAGACACTGACTTGAAGTGTGTTTTCTGTAAAGAGGAAAATGAGAGTATTGTTCATTTATTTTATGATTGTATTTATACAAAATTATTTTGGTGTGATTTGGGGTTTTTTTTGTTAAAGAGCAGGTCATATGGTATTTTAAAGTGTCCTAATATTGTGTTGGAGTCACCTACAACAGGTTTAAATGCATCTAAGGTCAGAAAACATTGTAATTTTCTCAGAATATATATTTATTATTAGAGTCATTTGCCAATGATTTCTAAACGGTTGGTTCCAAGCAAGTTCGGAGCAAACCCCTCCCTTCCATAAGCCTACTCTGCTCTGATTGGTCAGCTGGCCAAGCCTGCTGTGATTGGCACAGAGAGGAGTCCTTAAAGGGGTCCTATTATGCTCTTTTACAGAGTCTTAATTTTGTTTTGGGGGTGTACTAGAACATGCTCTCATGCTTGGTTTCGAAAAACGCATTATTTTTCACATAATTTACATTATTAAAATACCTTTCTCCCCAACCTGGCACAAACGGCTCGATTAGTTCCGGCTTTGATGAAGGTCCGCCTACCGAAAAACAAAATGTGTTGTGATTGGTTAGCTGTCCCAGTGCGTTGTGATTGGCGAACAGCGTAGATGGTGTTTCAGTACTGCCACGCCCCTTGCTCCGTCTTTCAACAAAAGCTTTTTGGCGAATCCGGCAGGCATTGTACTCCCTCATGCTGTGGAAGCTGTCCTCAGAAAAATGCGCAGCACACAATAGCAAATTGGGGTTATAATGCTCAGGGACAGAGTTAAAAAATAAATTTCTACCACTGTTTCCTGACATCATCCACTTTCGGAAGCCCAAACAAAGACGTTTGGGCAGGGAGCAGAAAAAAAACAGCGTTTCAGGCAGTCGCGCACCGAACGAGAAGCGCAGCGTCGCACCACATCTTTAAAATTCAAATACATTAGTTTCTATGAGTGTAGGCACACCGGCGGTGCCATTCGGCGTGTGTCCGCGGCGCCCAGCTACGTCGTGTTGTACTTTGAGAATTGTTTTAGAAATGCCGAAAATTTTAAGCTACAGCACAGCAGCTCTTCTTCTTCTTTTTCTCTGATGCACTAACTCTGCAGCAGCACTTCTTCTTCGTCGTCTCATCTGATGCACTCACTCAACCAAGCGTTCTAACCACAACCTCGCCCCTCCCCAACCATTCGAATTTCTGTAGGCAGGAATTATTTTTAATGATATTCTAATGAGCCGCTTTGTGATATCACAAAGCCCGGAAAACAAACGCTGTAGTCCAAACGAGCCGTTCGTTGTAGTTCTTGAAAAGGGATTTTAAA
>NW_015505593.1:38705-43105 GCF_001515645.1 Sinocyclocheilus grahami
AATGACCTGTCTTTATAGACGTAATCTTTATGATTTAGCTAGATATTATAGAGCCAGGATGGGGATGAATGTTGAGCGTCTTGCTTGTAAATTTAACAGCTGTTCAGAAAGAAACAGCTTGAGGTGGTGAAAGTGTTTCATTTGTAGGATTTTCTTGTTTGCTTTCCCTTTTGCCTTGTAATTAAAGGCTGATAATATCCACTGTAGACTGGCTCAAATAATTCTTACAGGTCTAGTTGTGCTGAATTTTGAAGGACCAGGGGACCTTTATGATGTATTGAAGTTCCAATAGTGTGTAAATGTGGAATTTTAAAGGGACAGATTCCATGTGGACAGATTGCCTAAGTTCTCTTTAATACATTGTCTTGCAATGCTGATGTGTCATAACTATATTTTTCCTCTTTACAGCTTGTTATCTGCTGTACACAAGAATTAATGAAGCATCATTTTCTTGTGTGCCTGCTTTGCTGCTCATTTGATTATTGTGGCTAATTAGAGGCTCTCTTGTGAGTTTTACTCAGTTTAGATCAAGTCAGGAGAGAGCTGTTCTGTTTAGTAATTGAATTCTTTAAGACATTAGTAAGCCATTCTTTTAGCATGCTAATTTAGTACTATTAATTATTAAAAAAGGGAACATGATTTAAAAATGAATGGAATTTAGTCAGGCCTCCTGACCTGTACATAAATTCCATTTTATGGAATTGTCCTAATTTGGGGGCAATTCTCAGCAAATATTTTTTTATGATTGTATGCAATTAATTTGATTCATTACACAGTGCATCAAGCCCTGCAAATTAATCATGAAATCAAATTTTTACAAAAATAGCATCCTTCAACATGGCACAAGTTTGGCAAGTAACTGGTGGCACAGATTAGTCCAGACAAAGCATTGTGTTATCTGAGTGTATTAAAGGGGTCCTATTATGCTCTTTTACAGAGTCTTAATTTTGTTTTGGGGGTGTACTAGAACATGCTCTCATGCTTGGTTTCGAAAAACGCATTATTTTTCACATAATTTACATTATTAAAATACCTTTCTCCCCAACCTGGCACAAACGGCTCGATTAGTTCCGGCTTTGATGAAGGTCCGCCTACCGAAAAACAAAATGTGTTGTGATTGGTTAGCTGTCCCAGTGCGTTGTGATTGGCGAACAGCGTAGATGGTGTTTCAGTACTGCCACGCCCCTTGCTCCGTCTTTCAACAAAAGCTTTTTGGCGAATCCGGCAGGCATTGTACTCCCTCATGCTGTGGAAGCTGTCCTCAGAAAAATGCGCAGCACACAATAGCAAATTGGGGTTATAATGCTCAGGGACAGAGTTAAAAAATAAATTTCTACCACTGTTTCCTGACATCATCCACTTTCGGAAGCCCAAACAAAGACGTTTGGGCAGGGAGCAGAAAAAAAACAGCGTTTCAGGCAGTCGCGCACCGAACGAGAAGCGCAGCGTCGCACCACATCTTTAAAATTCAAATACATTAGTTTCTATGAGTGTAGGCACACCGGCGGTGCCATTCGGCGTGTGTCCGCGGCGCCCAGCTACGTCGTGTTGTACTTTGAGAATTGTTTTAGAAATGCCGAAAATTTTAAGCTACAGCACAGCAGCTCTTCTTCTTCTGCACTAGGTGTACATCATATATTAGCACAAAAACTTGATATTTTGAGCACTCAATTGAAAATGTACACATTTTGTATACATATCTTATCAATCATACTTACAGTCTTTTTTATGCCCAAACATACACACTACACACTGACTAAAATTAATAAAGTGAAAAACCATTATTGGACCCCTTTAAGCAAGTTAGCTAGTGCTACCATTGACAAAGCACTGCATAAAACAATAATATAGTGCTCCAATCCGTTCTTATAATAATGACATAAAATACAAAACACTTATGCAAGCGAATGCCCACAGCTAATGTTTAGCTGCTAAACTGTGAACACTTAAAACAATTCT
This sequence comes from Sinocyclocheilus grahami, assembly GCF_001515645.1. NCBI lineage: Eukaryota > Metazoa > Chordata > Actinopteri > Cypriniformes > Cyprinidae > Sinocyclocheilus > Sinocyclocheilus grahami. Next base: position 40,665 of record NW_015505593.1, read on the forward strand.
CAACATGATGTAAACACACTAACTAGCAGAAGTGTTTGTGGGCAAATCAGACTCTGTTCCTATTTCGCGGCAGGCTGGGATTATGCAAATGTATTACCCAGTGACGTATACCGGTAACAGGCAAAAGATTCGAAAATATGACGACTGGTTAAAGAAAATATGATGACTGCCAAATTTGCCGTTCAGCTTTATGAATGAATATGCCTGTTTTATTTCCGGCAAAACGAGCAGAAATTCAGAAATGGCCTACTCCCTCGAGTTGCATAAAACAATAATATAGTGCTCCAATCCGTTCTTATAATAATGACATAAAATACAAAACACTTATGCAAGCGAATGCCCACAGCTAATGTTTAGCTGCTAAACTGTGAACACTTAAAACAATTCATGGTGGATACGTTAGCCGAGTGCTAATGTGACTAACTGATGAAACGATACAGTTTGTAAACCAAAATATGTCTACTGTAATGTTTGAAGAATGACAGACAAAAGACGCTCTGTGTCTTAACCAGCCTAACAAACTCGTCTCTTTAACCCTATAATTGCCAGTGCAGCAAAATAAACAGCAATTTCACAATGATTATAAAGTCTGTGCACTACACTACATTCTTTATTGTTAAACGAAGTAATTAGAACAACGTCCGTCTACTGCCTGTTTTATTTCCGGCAAAACGAGCAGAAATTCAGAAATGGCCTACTCCCTCGAGTTCTTAGAACAGAAAGTCCATGCTTTTCTCCGCTTTTCAGCCATCTCTTTGCTATGTCCTTTGTCTTCGTTTCTTTTTTTTTTGTACGTCAAGCTGCCTGCCACAAAGAAAATTTCGTCCTCAGAATCCATATTTTTATGAATGGCACAAAACCTTAACATCAGAGTTTGTAAAATCGTAGTAAATTCGTGTTGTGTGTGACTGCCTCCATACGATAGCAATTTCACAATGATTATAAAGTCTGTGCACTACACTACATTCTTTATTGTTAAACGAAGTAATTAGAACAACGTCCGTCTACATTAAAGGGGTCATATGATGCGATTTTAATTTTTTCTTTCTCTTTGGAGTGTTACAAGCTCTTGGTGCATAAAGAAGATATGTAAAGTTGCAAAGATTAAAGTCTCAAATCCAAAGAGATATTCTTTATAAAAGTTAAGAGCCTAACCACGCCTACCTAAAACGGCTCGTTTTAACACGCCCCCACATATCTATCTCACTATGTGGGAAGATTTGCATAACGCCGCCCAAATGTTCACGCAAAGAAAGAACTTTTAAAAGAACTTTTTAAAGAAAGAACGTAACTTTTATTCTCACTGTAGTATTGTTGCCGATGCCGCCATGCCGTGGAGACACTGTGTGCTTCGTTGTGAAAGCGAAACTACTATTCAGAAATGGCCTACTCCCTCGAGTTCTTAGAACAGAAAGTCCATGCTTTTCTCCGCTTTTCAGCCATCTCTTTGCTATGTCCTTTGTCTTCGTTTCTTTTTTTTTTGTACGTCAAGCTGCCTGCCACAAAGAAAATTTCGTCCTCAGAATCCATATTTTTATGAATGGCACAAAACCTTAACATCAGAGTTTGTAAAATCGTAGTAAATTCGTGTTGTGTGTGACTGCCTCCATACGATTTTCGGATAAACACAATCGCGACATGTGCCAGAGCTCACGATGTTCTGACCTTCAGAATCGCACAGTGTACGCCCGCCAAGAGACAATATCTCTATTCATCATGCTCTTTTTTGATTAACAACTTAGCAGATTGTTTTCATTTAAGGATAGCTACGTTATAAACTGCAAAAGAGATATTTTTCAAAAACCCATATGACCTGCTCTTTAAACAAAGTATTAATATTGAATTGCAACTCAAAGAAAAGGATGTTTTATTTTTTTATGAGTAAACTGTTGACTTCAAAATTTGGTATATTGTCAATTTACTCATTATATATGGAAAAATCTATATTCACAAATGTAAATGGGCTGTGAAAAAAACGAATTTTACAAATTAGAAATAGGTCACGACCTGTATACGTTAAAAGAAACAAGAAATAACAAAGCAAAAAAAAAACTGTAAATTACTTTAAAGCCTTAAATCTATTCTTTGAATAATTTGTAATTATTTGTACTTGTTTACAGATGTGTGATGTTTTTTTTTTAAGTATTTGTTTTGATTCAGTTTAAATGTTATTGCCCTTATATGTTCTTTGTTCTAAAAACTGCAATAAAAAATCAATAAAAAAATTCCCAGGAAAATGAAATGTACATCTAAACGACAAACGACGTTTGCACGACAAAACGGTGCAAAACGTTTTTTAAACAGAAACGGTGGTGCGTTGAACACCCTGTTCTGATGACGCAAGAGTTGCCACTATGGCTGCTGAGAAGGCAATTCTTTGTGTTCTTTTTGAAGAATTTTCGGAGCCTGATGAAATCGGTATAAATACGTGTTTAATACTG
>NW_015505593.1:43651-49884 GCF_001515645.1 Sinocyclocheilus grahami
CCAAAAGAGGACGATATCCGCTTCGTCATGCCTAGAGCTGATCTGTGCTGGTCGCTGAAGAAATACATCAACTTAGTGCTGTGGATCACCGGATCGGCTTTCACCGTGGACGAAGCCCGGGCTCGTCACATGTGGTTGCCGCTCCTTCGTCGAATCCGCCGAGCACACCGTTCTCGACCCCACCACCTTTGCTCACTCTAGCCCGGCAACAGCTCACTCTATCCCGGCCTCAGCTCACGCTAAGCTGCGGCTTTCGCTCATACATGTGCCAGAGCTCACGATGTTCTGACCTTCAGAATCGCACAGTGTACGCCCGCCAAGAGACAATATCTCTATTCATCATGCTCTTTTTTGATTAACAACTTAGCAGATTGTTTTCATTTAAGGATAGCTACGTTATAAACTGCAAAAGAGATATTTTTCAAAAACCCATATGACCTGCTCTTTAAACAAAGTATTAATATTGAATTGCAACTCAAAGAAAAGGATGTTTTATTTTTTTATGAGTAAACTGTTGACTTCAAAATTTGGTATATTGTCAATTTACTCATTATATATGGAAAAATCTATATTCACAAATGTAAATGGGCTGTGAAAAAAACGAATTTTACAAATTAGAAATAGGTCACGACCTGTATACGTTAAAAGAAACAAGAAATAACAAAGCAAAAAAAAAACTGTAAATTACTTTAAAGCCTTAAATCTATTCTTTGAATAATTTGTAATTATTTGTACTTGTTTACAGATGTGTGATGTTTTTTTTTTAAGTATTTGTTTTGATTCAGTTTAAATGTTATTGCCCTTATATGTTCTTTGTTCTAAAAACTGCAATAAAAAATCAATAAAAAAATTCCCAGGAAAATGAAATGTACATCTAAACGACAAACGACGTTTGCACGACAAAACGGTGCAAAACGTTTTTTAAACAGAAACGGTGGTGCGTTGAACACCCTGTTCTGATGACGCAAGAGTTGCCACTATGGCTGCTGAGAAGGCAATTCTTTGTGTTCTTTTTGAAGAATTTTCGGAGCCTGATGAAATCGGTATAAATACGTGTTTAATACTGCAAAATACGCTCGATGTTACAGTCACTGCCCTTGCCGTCCAGAATAAAAGAGAACATCCCAATCGAGTGAAGGGATTTGTGGAAACTGTGGTTCCTAATTATTGTGATCCAACATGTGCCTCGCATTTCAGGATGAAAAGACAAACAGGTGAAGGATAATCCACTTCTTACCTCCGAGACTGTGTTATGATCTATATGACCTTATTATTTTTATTGTGAGTATTAGGCTTATCATTATTGCTTATCACTGTTGTTGTGCTATGTTATTGTAATATTTACCATGATATAATCAGACAACGTGATCTCATGATAATTCGTATGTATTTTACGTAAAATGTGGTTCTATCGAAATCGCTTATTAATAAAATGATAAAAATGCATTGATATGAATATCTAAATGATATAAAAGATACGTAAATATTTTTACGTTTTTTAGCTAAAAATACGTAGCGATTTGTACGTTTTAAACGTTGAAATACGTCTAAATTGTACGTTTTAGCATGACTAAAAACGTACAAAAGTGTACGTTTTGTGCTTGTAAATGTTACGTATTTATACCTACGTATAAACATGAGACCAGGCTGAATCAGAGGAGTATAGAAAAGTTTATGAACGTGTCACTCCACAATACAATAGCAAAATATATAAATATGTATAGTATTTTTATGTTACATTAATCAGTGTCTAGCACACCTTCCTAAGGAAAGGATATGGACCAGAAGACATTGCAATTACTAAATGATATTTAGACAGACTTAAAGAAGTTCCAGATCTATACTTGTGCTCTTATTATTTCAGTTATTTTGCCTTTAATGTAAATAAACATGTGCAAACAATATACTTGCTCTTGTGAATTTATTTTGATGTTAATAACATTTTGCTAGCTATCTCTTTAATACCGGGTGTTTATACATGTTGCTGCTGATTGGGCTGACATTTTTGACACACCCACCAAACAAGAGAAAACGTACTATCTCAAACCCCGTTGCACATCGTTTCCAGGAAACATGTCTGTTCAAACCGGAAACCGTAGAAAAACGTTGTGCACCAGTTTGAGCTTGAACTTGCCACCGATGGACACTTCCACCCTACCATATCCCAGAATCACTTGCGCACAGATAACGACGGTTTTTATATTCAAAGAACACCGGGCAGTGTTGCCAGATTGGGCGGGTCAGTTGGGCGGTTTTGAATTTGATTGTGCGGGTAAAAATTGGCTTGGGCAGGTGGACAAAATTTGGGCTGGTTTCGGGTCAGCTTGGCGGTTTTCAAACATATAAATGGCATAGGCTAATTGTTTAACAAACAAGCCCAAGTGTGCATGTACTGCATCCAATCAGTCATTAGAATAGAAAGTGCTAGAGTTAGAGGGTCCAATAAAGATGGAAGAGATGTGTTTTTAGCCGATTATTGAAGATGGATAAGGACTCAGCTGCTCGGATTGAGTTGGGCAGGTCATTTCACCAGGAGGGAACAGTTAATGAAAAAGTCACATAAGTCTGAAGTAATGAATTTAGGTAAAGGGGTGCAGAGCCAGTGGTGGTTTTGTAGGCAAACATGAATGCCTTGAATTGTATGCGAGCAGCTATTGGTAGCAAGTGCAAATTGATAAACATATATACATAATAAATATACACAGTACACACATATATTAGAAAAGGGGCCAGTTTTGTTTTTTTAAAGAATAGAATTAGAATAAAAAGTGCTAGAGTTAGAGGGTCAAATAAAGATGGAAGATATGTGTTTTTAGCCAATTATTGAAGATGGATAAGGACTCAGCTGCTCGGATTGAGTTGGACAGGTCATTCCACCAGGAGGGAACAGTTAATGAAAAAGTCACATAAGGCTGAAGTAATGAATTTAGGTAAAGGGGTGCAGAGCCAGTGGTGGTTTTGTAGGCAAACATGAATGCCTTGAATTTTTTGCGAGCAGCTATTGATAAACATATGTACATAATAAATATACACAGTACACACATATATTATGTAAACAAAAACTTTTATTTTGGATGCGATTAATCACGATTAATCATTTGACAACACTAATATAGGGCTACATATATATGTATATATAATGAATTTGTGTTATTTGTCACTGCATTTAAATGATGTAATATACATAAATTATAATAGTATACATTGTTTTTGTTGTAATACATTGTAGGCTATTATTAAATCAAATTAATTTATTTGACAAAATAAAAGCATGTGAATAAACAGATAATTGACTGATTTGTTAATTGCTGGTATTGGATAGTGATGTAATAATTTATTAAATATTTCTGAAAGGAAAAAAAGTAAAAAGTAATATTAATAATAATAATAATAATACATGAAATGGCGCGCCAGCTCTTTAGCACATGATTAATTATAGCCAATGAGAACTTGAATTGCTCGAACTCTGCATCGTTAAGAGCTGTCATTCCGGCTTCAACTGTACTGCCCAGCTCTGCTCAACCAGGTAAGATTTTTTAATTTCTCAGTTAACTTATGAATTTTCTATTTAAATTTGTAAAATTCGTCAAAATGGTTGTGCATTAATTAATAGGAATTAAATTACACATATTTTATTTTGGTTATCAGTGTTGCTTGTCGCGTTTTTAAATGACCAACGGTTATAACGGCCTACTAGCCCATTCAGATCGTTTTCTGATGTAATCTCTTGTAATATATCCTTTCAAATTGCACATGAATTAATTAAATTTAATTATTTTACATTTTGGTGTTAATTTGGTTTATTTTCCTTTGCTGTTTTGATGTTGTTTTGATTACTTAATAACAGCGAGCAATACATAATGGAGCTAAGTCCGTATAATGTCTGTTATAAAGTCCTAAATAGCAACATAAACGAGGATTTATATAGCATTATACAATACCTCGGCTACACACGCTTATTAAATCTCGTTATCATTAATGTATGGCTGTTCATAACTGATAGACATCGGTAAACTCCGCGCTGACAGGTAACGTAACGACCGCTTCGCAAACAATATACATTCGCTTAAAGATTATTACAAAGATACAGTCATATTACTGTCATGTTAATGTTACTTAAAAATAATAGATTATAAATAATATCTTTGTAGGAAGAGTTGCGCGTCTCACACACAAGCTGGCGCGTGCACCGAGAGAGAGAGAGAGAGAGAGAGAGAGAGAGAGAGGAGTCGTTAGCGTAGCCTACTGTTTGTACCCATAAAGATGATCACTGTCAGATGTAATCAGCCATCAATAATTAAACAATCAATTATGAAAATATATAGTGAAAGTAAAAATATAGCCAAGGAAATAATATGAAGGTAACTTATTCATGTAATTATGATTTCTCTTGACTGTATAGTTAATCTGCATGTTTATTCATACAAACCTATGTAATAGGCTATTTGACTGATACATTTTTTCTTTTCTCTCCCTTTTCCATTCTCAGATATTATACCATACACCATATATTAAATCATTTTTTCAACTTTAGTTTTAAACCATTAACATAATTTTTATCTTCTCTCTTTTGAGTATTGATTGCCATCTAGTCCTGATTGCAGAGTTAAGATCCAGCCCCAATCTTGCACTGCTGAAGCAGTTGATCAAGGTCTTCAGGATTACCACAAACTGCCAGGCAGGTGTGTGGACAGGCTGAAGATAAACTCTGCAGGATGTTGGTCCTCCAGGACACCACTGGTGTAAGTGATCAACCTAGCAGTCATCCTGCATCTCTTCTCAAAGGTGTCTAAAATACATTTTAATTTGTATTGATATATGCAATATTTCACTGAAATTCATTGATTTTCCCTCTTTTTCTCCATTTGGTTTGTGTCAGATGCAGATAAAGAGCCATCAGGAACAGGTCGCTGCATCATTTGTCATGTAAGTACATTAACATTTATTTAAAGCTGCATATTCATGCATCAAGTTAAATTCATTAGTTATTTCTTAAAGGGCCCATTTTTCCAAAAATGAAAGTTCTGTCATCATTTACTCACATTACATACTCAATGTTTGTCTTCTCTCTTTTGAGTATTGATTGCCATCTAGTCCTGATTGCAGAGTTAAGCTCCAGCCCCAATCATGTACTGCTGAAGCAGCTGATCAAGGTCTTCAGGATTACCACAAACTTCCAGGCAGGTGTGTGGACAGGCTGGAGATAAACTCATGTTGGTCCTCCAGGACACCACTGTTGTAAGTGATCAACCTAGCAGTCATCCTGCATCTCTTCTCAAAGGTGTCTAAAATACATTTTAATTTGTATTGATATATGCAATATTTCACTGAAATTCATTGATTTTCCCTCTTTTTCTCCATTTGGTTTGTGTCAGATGCAGATAAAGAGCCATCAGGAACAGGTCGCTGCATCATTTGTCATGTAAGTACATTAACATTTATTTAAAGCTGCATATTCATGCATCAAGTTAAATTCATTAGTTATTTCTTAAAGGGCCCATTTTTCCAAAAATGAAAGTTCTGTCATCATTTACTCACATTACATACTCTACATTAGACCTCTAGGCTAAAACGAGGCTAAATTTGGGCTGAGAGTGAAAATCTAATACAGGGTTCGTACACATTTTTACCAATACATTTCCATGACTTTTCCATGACTTTTGAGACAATATTCATGACCTAAATGTTCCATTATTTTACAATAAGAATAATTTTATTTTAGTCAAGTGGTGATGATTTGAGAAGGCTAAATTGATCAAACATAGGCTATGATTAACTCACTGTCTGCCACTGGCCGCTTGGTCGTTACTTTAAAAAAAACAAAAACTTGAATTTGACAAACAAAAACATTTTCCAAACATGTCTAAATTAACGTAATAAAGAAACGAAAAAATATATAACCACTTTTGCCATTAAAAACGAAACTGAACTATTTTAATGGCTACAGCAGCAGCTGTGTAATTGGGGAAGAGAGAAAGAGAAAAAAGACACGGGCTCCAGTTGGACTAAGGGCCGGACTAGGGCATATGTTTGAGGCCAGTGCAGGGTTCTGCTGAGCTTATTTGGTTGCAAACTCAATACTCATATACGCACGAGCGCACTTTGGATGTGACTGCGCACCGCCTCTGGAGACGTGCAAATAAATAATACAATTTTCTGACGATGCAACAATTACCCGATTAGGCAAGTGACTATTCTGTCAACTGTCCCGAAATGCGAGTGAAAGTCTTGTA
>NW_015505593.1:50295-50607 GCF_001515645.1 Sinocyclocheilus grahami
CCTGGAAATTGGTGTTTTAAAATTCCATGCCTTTTCCAGGTTTTTCATGACCGTACGAACCCTGTTAATAGACGTCTAATCATAGCCCATTTATAGACTAGTCATCAATTAGACGGCTATTAAACGACTACATATATACGTCTAATAGACGGTGAATATGGGTCTAGGCTAAAACAAGGCTGAATTTGGGCTGTCAGTGAAAATCTAATAGACATCTAAACATAGCCCAAGAATAGACTACTGTTCATCACATCAATTAGACTACTGTTAAACGACTACATATATACATCTAATAGACAACAAAATGGCAAT
>NW_015505593.1:54138-54580 GCF_001515645.1 Sinocyclocheilus grahami
GTTCCAGAGTTTCTCAATGTAGCTGACCACAGTTGGTGATGCGTCATTTGCTGCTTTTAGCATTTTGGGGATTCTTCTCCATAATAAAAAGGATTTTGCTATTTGGATGGGTACATGCTGAGTTCCATGGAAGAAACCCAGCAATTTCCTGTTGTTGGACTCAAAAGGAAAGGCAGATGCAGCCCAAAGGGGTCCCCAGCTATACACACTGCTGGCTAAATGTGTCAGCTGATGCACATTAAATGAGATGTGCCGTTTGCCATAAAGCGTTTCAGCATATATGACAAACTTTTTCAGCATCAAGTCAGCTTTTTCAATCAGATGTTTTGGCACTCTGGGCTGCAACAGAATGTGGAGAGAAAAGCAGAGAAGGCACCAGTGTTGATAGAATTTTGTGGGGAGTACACCCATAAGAACAAAAAGAGAATAATACAAGAGGAAA
>NW_015505593.1:56094-56921 GCF_001515645.1 Sinocyclocheilus grahami
CAATATTTAATTTATTATTCTTTATATATTTTTTGGAAGTTTACAACATAACTTAATTTGGACATGGGAATTATATTGATTTATATTTCTGAACAGTAAGGAGTTTAAACAAGCCAAAAAAGTATACCACATACACATGTATGTAAATGTTTTAGATAAATAAGTATTTACATTTTTTGCAGTAAAGAGTCCTATAGTGACAAGTTAAAGGTACACTTATAACACGTTTTTGTTTCTGATAGTACTCCTTCTCTCAACTTAAATGTACCTCATAGTTCCCACTCAAATGTCCTGTTTCCAGGTCTTCCACAATTAGCTCCTCAGCCTCACAGTCATCCTGAAAGTGAAACATTTCAAATAACAATGCAGTAATGGCATATAATCTGCCGAAACGTGTATATACTATAATGAACAATGTTATGGTTTATTACCTCATTTGAGCCATCTCCAGTCTCTTCCTCTTCAGAATTCTTTGTGAAAATGAAGAGCGAAAGAAATGTTTAATATTTTTTATTTGTTTGCTGAAGTTATTATTGGTGATTTAAGGTATTAGGCTGGACAAAGAGGTGCACTTTTCTCAGTTTCATCACGATACAAATGGTTAAACTCTCCATGTGAGACATCACATTTTTATAATTTGTCTTAAATAAGATTTTAAGTATGCATGTCTGTCAATAAGAGATAAAGGCCAAACAGGTTATACAAAAATGTGTATATGTGAATAAAAGTCATATTTATAAGGAATTAGCCTACACATACAGGTAGATATACCTCATTATAAAGGCCTTCATTGCAGCTGTCACATTCTGAACTCTCTCTCCTCGCAT
>NW_015505593.1:60420-64940 GCF_001515645.1 Sinocyclocheilus grahami
ATACAAAAATGTGTATATGTGAATAAAAGTCATATTTATAAGGAATTAGCCTACACATACAGGTAGATATACCTCATTATAAAGGCCTTCATTGCAGCTGTCACATTCTGAACTCTCTCTCCTCGCATTATTTTCTGTCATTCCTTCCTCCTGTCCCCCAGAACCCTATTGAATAGACGCTATTTAGTACAGGGGTTTTCAGCCAACCCAGGGACCTCAAATTAAAAACAAAACAAAACCCTAGATTTTCTTGGTTACTCTTTAAAGTAACTTTCAATAAAAACAAAGAAAATTAAACATATGTTAAAGAAGATCCACAGCTCTCAATTTCATTCATAAAAATGTGTCACATTTAGCAGAGGATTGCTACCATGGAAAACAAACACTTTTCAAATTAAAATAGCTAATACACACAAGATTTGATTTGATTATATTAATTTAAAACAACAAAAAGAGGGGCATTGCAACTAGGCCTAAAACACTCGCCTGAATTTGATTTAATACGTCATTTTTCACTTAAATCAAACAAACAAACAATGTATGAATAAATAAACTTACTAATGTCAGTCCTTGTTTATTCCAGTTGTGTCTTGTCTGTCTGGGCACAGTTACATCTGAATCTTTAAGATATTTTTTGTACCGTCCCCTCTTTTTGGGAGGCTCCATTTTGGTTTTTCATGTATCTGTATGTAAAGTTTGCGTTAAATAAGTCAATACATTAATTAATCAATAAATCTACATGATTATTATTGTTGTTGTTGTTGTATTTATCATTATCTTGATTGTAATTATCACCTACCTCCGCTAGCTGGCAGCAACACGCCACAGAAGAGCTTGCGCAGCGACTTTTCTGATTGGTGGATCTCGCTTTGGCGCACTTTCGGATTTTGAACGTTTTACGTCACAGCGTTTCTCAACTGCCATCCACCAGCTGGTTTTGCAAAGATGATGCGTTTCTGTTTATTTGATTTTTTCGAGGAGAATACGGTAGAAATAGGTCTTTCAAGCTACATCGACGAAACAGACATTCACGTCGAAACCTTAAATAACGAGGAATGGGATTTCTCTAAAGAAGTACTCGTTAACTGGCCCACTGGGAGAAATCAGACATCTCAGTACGTTGCCAGAGTCTTGTACTTTGCTGGTAAGTAGCAACTTTACATTGCTGAAGTGCTTCTGCAATACTTTAATGTGCGTATGTTGTGCTAACGGTGTTGTATTTGTCAGTTTAATTAGCCGCCAATGTTCCCTCGCGCAGAAGAAATAATGTGCCGCGCGCACGCATAAATGAGTTGCGAAAGCGAATGAATTGCAATGCTCGGAAAAACCGCTATAGAGTTGATATCACTATAGATGTTAGATATCTATCGCTACAGATAGTTAGAACCGGTGAATGCGGTTTACAGGTTTCATAGAAAGACAATTATGTGCGCCAAATGAGTCGCTGTAGAAACCGAATATTTGAATGGTTGCGGACGACATAGCTCAAATCGAGAAACAACGCAATGACGTGTGAAATAAAACTTCATCATGTATTAAACAAGATTATATTTCTATTTTGAATAAACACACTGTTACTTTTAACTTTTTATTTTTCTCCACTTTTGTACTTTGTAACTTACTTTGAAAATGTATTTTATGACAGGTGTCATCCACATAGATCGTCTGTTCCAGCTCTTGATTGATACTTTACATTGTTTTTACTTAAATGGTATTAATGATATGAAATCCTGATGATAATGTCAACCCTGTTGTTTACATTTACATTTTTATCTTAATATAGAGTCACGCCTGGATGAAAACCTTCTCAAAGAAAGAGACCGATTAATTGGGAGGATTAAGCCTGGTGCTGGTGTGCCTGGCAAAAGAAGAATTGTAAAGCCAAAAAAACTGACAGATAATGTGACTGAAATTCCTGTTAGCTCAGCCTTGGTAAGTACACTCATTTTGCCAGTCCTTAATATCCACCATAGTTTGCAACGCAGACGTATTTTAATATAAAGCAGCATAACAGACTAAAATAAATCAATGAATGTGAAACACTGGGATATTTTTAAACAACTTTAGTTCCACACAATGACATAATTAGGATTTAGTTTCTTGTTGTGTAATATTTCGGTTACGTATTTTTCTTTTTTCAGCCAGCAAAAGTAAGGAAAACCGAATCAAAACCTGGGCAGCATTTGATGCAGCAATTAATTAAACAGAGGTCTGAGAAAACACAGGCAAGTATAACCAAGCATTACGAGACAGGCTGCTTGTACATATTGAGTTAGTTAGGGACAGCACTTACTATCTATTACATTGTATTTACGAGTTAAACGAATAAAAAGTGCTTATGCAGAAATTTATTTTTGTCCACTTTTGTACTTTGTAACTTACTTTGAAAATGTATTTTATGACAGGTGTCATAGATCGTCTGTTCCAGCTCTTGATTGATACTTTACATTGTTTTTACTTAAATGGTATTAATGATATGAAATCCTGATGATAATGTCAACCCTGTTGTTTACATTAAAATTTTTATCTTAATATAGAGTCACGCCTGGATGAAAACCTTCTCAAAGAAAGAGACCGATTAATTGGGAGGATTAAGCCTGGTGCTGGTGTGCCTGGCAAAAGAAGAATTGTAAAGCCAAAAAAACTGACAGATAATGTGACTGAAATTCCTGTCAGCTCAACCTTGGTAAGTACACTCATTTTGCCAGTCCTTAATATCCACCATAGTTTGCAACGCAGACGTATTTTAATATAAAGCAGCATAACAGACTAAAATAAATCAATGAATGTGAAACACTGGGATATTTTTAAACAACTTTAGTTCCACACAATGACATAATTAGGATTTAGTTTCTTGTTGTGTAATATTTCGGTTACGTATTTTTCTTTTTTCAGCCAGCAAAAGTAAGGAAAACCGAATCAAAACCTGGGCAGCATTTGATGCAGCAATTAATTAAACAGAGGTCTGAGAAAACACAGGCAAGTATAACCAAGCATTACGAGACAGGCTGCTTCTGTGCGGGAAGTTTAAACGGCTCCTCCGTGAGACGCGGCAGAGAGGAGCGAGTTTGAGAAGCATTCAGAGACACAGGCTGTGTGAGCGGTCTTCTGAATTGGGAATAGTGAACATGCATAAAGAGTGTCACACTGCATTTTTCGCTCCATTGACTTCCATTCATATGCATGCGAATGCATCAGACCGGAAACGCAAGCTTGTGCGCTGCGTTCCAAAGTTCAAGCTTGGTGAACGATGATCTGCGATTTCACATCACGTGAAACCGTGTGACCAAAAGCAGATCGATACCTCACAGCATGACCTCGTAGCTGAATTAAAAGAACATACATTTAAAACTGCAGCAAAGTGGAGTAAATTGTATATTTTTACATTTTAGATATATTACTATTCGTTATGTGTTGAATTTAGGTTTTTACAACATTGACATCCGCACAATTTTAAGTGAAAGTCACATGTGGCCAAGTATGGTGACCCTTACTCGGAATTAGTGCTCTGCATTTAACCCATCCTAAGTGCACACACACAGCAGTGAACACACACACACAGAGCAGTGGGCAGCCATTTTTGGGGGGAGCAGTTGGGGGTTCGGTGCCTTGCTCAAGGGCACCTCAGTCGTGGTGGCACTCAAACATAAATCCTCGAAAATTCTCTCTGTCAGATGCAGTAGGATCTTTGTGATTTTTTGTTTCTGGGTTATGTGCCAAGATTAGGTATTCCAAGCCATTCTCGTCTTGTCGGAGAACGAAAGACTCTTTAGCTAGGTCGCAGTTTCCTTCTCTCCCCCTCCATGCGAAACATAGCTGTATGTCAAACCAAACTTTCCGTACAAGCCCGATGGGTGTGAATGGGGAGAGTGCAGGTGAATTTTTATTTTTATCCAGGTCAGAATCAGTGATACGAGGGTGATGAACACTGGTGTCTTTTCCATTTTTCTGTAGCGCTTTATAATTGATTTAAAGACGGCATTGCTTGATTTAAAGTCTTTATCATTTATGTTGTGTTTTGTGATGTAACGGTTAATACCCTCTCTGATACACTTCAGGCTTGCAACACTGTATTCGCGGCCGGTAGTAGACTGAACAAGGCATAAAATTCTCACAATGTCTCATTAAGTTCAGAAGCCGAGTAAGTCTCAACAGCAGCATTTTTTTTCTTCTGATACAAAAAGTCTTTGAATGTGGTAATTGCCCATTTAGTAGTCTTTTTTGTATTAACCTCATCCTTGTCGTCTTCAATCTGCTTCAGCTCTGCTGGTGTTATTTCCTTGTACCGTTTTTCTTTACATTTCTCGTTTGATGTTATATTCTCCAGTTCGTCCAGTTCATCTTGTGCCTCTGCTCATTTATCAAAATTGCCATAATGACTGTATAAGGACGAAAATCATCCATTTAGCCTAGCTAAGTAAATTGGAAATGTTTACTGTAACTGTCTCACTCTGTATTACTATTCAACTGTAACTGTATGTTACTATGGTTACCAATGTTTATAGGAAGCGAATTAATAT
>NW_015505593.1:65103-65557 GCF_001515645.1 Sinocyclocheilus grahami
AAATCTCTTGAATGAATCAAAATGTATAAATGTATATAGCTGTCCAATTTTCCCTTGCAGGAAAGGTGAGATGTGCTTACCCTGATGTGGATACAAGATCCTTAAAACCTTAAAAGCGCAACAAACTCTCAAATGAGCGCAAGCTTAGCAGCCGTGTGATGTACTAATTTTGTTTTATGTCATTGTGCTTTTACCATAGTTTGTAGGGTATAAAGATGTGATGGCATGTGTTGTGAATAAAATGTTTTGAACTGTAATACCACAAGTGTTTATGGTATATCACATTCTAACATGACCTACTCCAGTAATTTACCTTCTGGGGCTCATTTATAAAATGCTGAGTAGAAACCTTCCTACACTTGATCTTACGACTGTTTCTCTAATGTGCGTACGTGCCGCGTATGATTATGAAAATGTGTGCAGCTGAATGGTTTCAGATCACTGCCTTGTAAAT
>NW_015505593.1:67849-74806 GCF_001515645.1 Sinocyclocheilus grahami
CAGGTTATCTACAAACTGTTTGAATTCATAGGGTGAACAATTGAATATCTATTAAATATATTAGCTACCTCTTCACAAATATTTTTTAGCATATTGCCGAGGTAGTTGATTCCCATTGGCTCCCTGGTGAACCACACTTCAGTGTCCTCGAGTTTGCACAAAGGGATGCGCCTGGGATGCAGATAAAAGGCTTCGGCGTTGACAGGACACTTTGATAGATATTTTTTTAAGCTTTCCACGGGACAAAGTGGTTCACCGGGGCACTCGAACATAAATCCTCGTAAATTCTCTCTGTCAGATGCAGTAGGATCTTTGTGATTTTTTGTTTCTGGGTTATGTGCCAAGATTAGGTATTCCAAGCCATTCTCGTCTTGTCGGAGAACGAAAGACTCTTTAGCTAGGTCGCAGTTTCCTTCTCTCCCCCTCCATGCGAAACATAGCTGTATGTCAAACCAAACTTTCCGTACAAGCCCGATGGGTGTGAATGGGGAGAGTGCAGGTGAATTTTTATTTTTATCCAGGTCAGAATCAGTGATACGAGGGTGATGAACACTGGTGTCTTTTCCATTTTTCTGTAGCGCTTTATAATTGATTTAAAGACGGCATTGCTTGATTTAAAGTCTCTATCATTTATGATGTTGTGTTTTGTGATGTAACGGTTAATACCCTCTCTGATACACTTCAGGCTTGCAACACTGTATTCGCGGCCGGTAGTAGACTGAACAAGGCATAAAATTCTCACAATGTCTCATTAAGTTCAGAAGCCGAGTAAGTCTCAACAGCAGCATTTTTTTTCTTCTGATACAAAAAGTCTTTGAATGTGGTAATTGCCCATTTAGTAGTCTTTTTTGTATTAACCTCATCCTTGTCGTCTTCAATCTGCTTCAGCTCTGCTGGTGTTATTTCCTTGTACCGTTTTTCTTTACATTTCTCGTTTGATGTTATATTCTCCAGTTCGTCCAGTTCATCTTGTGCCTCTGCCCATTTATCAAAATTGCCATAATGACTGTATAAGGACGAAAATCATCCATTTAGCCTAGCTAAGTAAATTGGAAATGTTTACTGTAACTGTCTCACTCTGTATTACTATTCAACTGTAACTGTATGTTACTATGGTTACCAATGTTTATAGGAAGCGCATTAATATAGAACGTGATTAAACTGACCTGGAACTACCTGTGCAGTGAAACAAATTTAATCAACACCTGCCAGCCAATCAGAATCGAGTATTCAGACAGACCATGGCATAAGAAGAAATGGTCACTGAATGAATCAGTTTTTTTTTTTTTTGGTGAATGAACTGAAAATGAAAAAATCTCTTTAATTGGTGAATGAACTGAAAATGAACAAATCTCTTGAATGAATCAAAATTTATATCTCTTCTAAGCTGTCCAATTTCCCCTTGCAGGAAAGGTGAGATGTTCTTACCCTGATGTGGATACAGGATCCTTAAAAGAAGCAGCTCGCAACAAACTCTCAAATGAGCGCAAGCTTAGCAGCCGCGTGATGTACTAATTTTGTTTTATGTCATTGTGCTTTTACCATAGTTTGTAGGGTATAAAGATGTGATGGCATGTGTTGTGAATAAAATGTTTTGAACTGTAATACCACAAGTGTTTATGGTATGTCACATTCTAACATGACCTACTGCAGTAATTTACCTACTGGGGCTCATTTATAAAATGCTGAGTAGAAACCTTCCTACATTTGATCTTACGACATAGAACAAATGTATGCACAGAAAACGTGCATATGTCTCTCTTTGATTATGAAAATGTGTGCAGCTGAATGGTTTCAGATCACTGCCTTGTAAATTAACCCTAATTAATGTAATTAACATTTAAAATAGCACCAGTCAACGTCAAAATCCTTTACCTTAGAATAGGAAGCTGCAAGAATAGCTTAGATTTTCAAACCCCTGCTGCACTCGAATAAGCAAAAGTGTGTACATCTGCTTCCATGTTTAAGGCCGTTTTTATAAATATGAATTTTAGTGTACATTCTAAGATCAAATTTGTGCATTTGCACACTTTATAAATAAGGCCCTGTATATCAACTTGTGACCACTGAAGTCTTGTCTTGCATGTTTACTACATATATTTTCAGATTATGAGATGGATGTAAGTAATACCACAGGTTTATCATGGACAAACAACACTTTTCTTGCAGGAATACCACAGAATGCTACACTAACTTTAAAGGTATAATTTAGGAATACCACAGAATACTGCAAAAATATAACAATTAAGGACCACAGTTTTATTACAGGAAATTCCTAGTATTACTGCAGAAATATGACTGAAGTACCACAATAATATTACAGGAATATTACATACTGTACAACAATATCCTGTGGTAAATACTACAGAAATGCTAATGTAATACCATGCATTACCACAAGAATATTACAGCAATATTACATACCGTACAACAATATCCTGTGGTAAAATGTCCCAAAAAAACAACACAGTACTACACAATTACCACACTAGTTTTATGTGGTACATTTGATGTTTTATCATATGGAATACCACAGGACATTTTTGTAAGGGAACACTGATCTCTACTAACTCTCGTGTCTCGCGTTGTCAGTAGTCATGTCTCAGTAGGGCTACAATTGCCATCTAGCGGTTGGGAATTGTAATTGCATTTTTATGTATAAAATGAAAGACAGCCGAATATCAATAATATCATATAATGTGTATGAATGTTACATTTAGCTTGTGGGAAGCATGACATCATATTATCAAATGCAAGTTAACTTTTGAAACATTTAAATTAGCATTATTTTTGGCATAATAAATAATGCTATATTTAATAATGCTGTAAAATAATTAAATAAAATATAAAATAATGCTAATTTAAATTATTCAAAAGCTTACTTGCATTTGATAAGTAGCTGCCTGGGTGAAAATTACATGTAAACAATTTTAAGGCTATTTTGGCCATGCTCATCGCTGGTCTGGTTACTGGTATAGGGCTATAGCCAAACCATTAAAATTAGACCACACATTGCCTCGATTTCGCCAGGTGGGCTAAAAGCAGACTACACGTAGCCCGTCCAATTTAGAGCGAAATCGTGGCTACATATAGACCATGTCATGAATCTTTGTAGATATTATTGACACTGCGAACATGATGGGATATCAACCATCTCATGCACTGTCTGGCCAAAAACTACAGTGAATCAGGTTTGACTATAAGTGGGCTACAGATAGCCGCTCGGACTACGAGCTAAATCGTGGCTCAGGCTACGTATTGAAAATGTCAAAGAAATTAAACCAAACACACTGTAAACGCTGCTGACTTTGCTTAAATGATGGAATATCATACATCTCACAAGTTATTCTGCCAAAAAAACGACATGAAACCAAATTCAAGGTTATTTGGGCTAGATGTGGGTTACACATACCCGGACTAGCCTATATCGGGTCTATACTTAACCTAGACGTTGAAATGACAGCTATTGCTTGCTGGGAAGCGAACACCGTAACGCAAGTTTATAAAAGTTTTCATATTTAGGGGTGTTCCCGACTAAGGATTTTCATAGTCTGAATCTTGCCGATAGTCGACTGATAGTCGATTCATATGTCTGGGGGCGGGGGCAAAATGCATTAACAAGAGTCAAGTCAGACATTCGACAGCCATAATTACTGACGTTAACACACAGGGAAAATGTGAAACGGACGCCTCGCAGATAAAAAAAAAGAACGTTTTGATTAAAAGGTAGTTAGCATTAAACATCAGCGAAACTCTAAGAATTCACAATTTTTTTTATAATAGTGCTCTCATTATAACGTTATGTATATGACCGTAGTTATTAATGTTCTGCATTTTTGTTTTGAGCTGCAAGCGCTGAGGATGACCAGAATTAAGTATTTGATAGCAGGGTTTTAATCAATGGGATTTAACTCATCATTTTTCTCATATCCACCTTTTTCTTCAACGCGGAAGTAAGCCTATGGGTGAGACTTCTGGTTCATTAGCCGCTATAGGTAAATAACGAGGAGAATAACAACGTGCAGTAAACGGTAAAACTGTTTGCACTACAAACCAGTGTGTTAATAATTTAAGATAATACATTAAAATAATATGATAAGACACACCAACTTTCAATATCAAGCAGCAAAACAAACAGTTTTGTTGAGCTAAAAATAGCTGGACGGAGTAGACGCCATAGACATATAAATACCTAGACGCCTCATTGGCCGTTTCGGTCCGTTGCTGCGATACGTCAACGCGTCCGCCATATTGGTGCGGGCAAGAGTTCCCAGTAAACAAACGCAACGAACAGGGAGAGCTGCGGTTTTTCTGTATAAAAATATGACAACGTTTGTTTTTAATCAACGGATATCAGTGGTTTATGATCTACGTGGTGTACAAAAAAAATCCAGATACTTAAAATCTCGATAGTTAAATTAGGTATTAAATAAATTTAATAGGGTATCTGCACAAAATGCCTCGAATGCATGAACGTGTCTGCGCGGCTCTGAATGAACTCCTTTTGTGGACGCGTTCTTAACGCAACAACGTGCAGAAACACGGCAACTAAACTCTAAAAATTCGTTTTAAATAAAATAAAAAAAAATAAAAGCGTTTTATTATAATAGTGTTCTCATTATAATGTTATGTATTAACCTTAGCCTTAGCCTAGTTTTGTCTTGCCTTGTCTGTCTCCTTCGGTTTTGATCTTCGCCTGTTTTCCTGGACTTCTCCCTTTAGCCTTGCCCCTGTGCCTCTGTCTGCCTACCGTCGACCCACGCTAGCCCTGTGACTATTCTTGTGTCTTGCCCGCCATATTCCTGGTTGCCACTGATTACCCTGCCTGTGTGATGACCATGTCTCTGTCTTCTCCAAATAAAGCTTTGCATATGGATCCGCACGTCTCACGTCTCGTCAGCCCCGTTACACTGCCTGTGTCAATTTGAGTCTTGTTAAATTTTTAAATCCCTGCCGCCAAGATGCTTCTCTGTCAGTCATGGACTATAGAAAGTGAAACTTAAATCTATAGGAGTGGTTGGATTTATTCACGCACGTTAAAATATTTATTTAAAGCTTTTTTTCTTTTCAGATTCTTATTTACAGCATTATCTTAATAGGCTGTATATTAACTTTGGGAGAAAACCGGTAGTTCTATATGAAATCAGACATTTGAGTACCCCCCATATAGCCAAAATGGCAGGATCATAACACCCCGCGAACATTCGACTGTGAGATTGGTAGTCGAATAAGACTCCTCCTATGGAAGCATCGAATTGTCGACTATTCGGGGTCAGCCCTAGTAATATTGCAGTGTTTTGCCAGAATATAACTTAACCTTGTGTTAAAACCATTTTTAATGATGTACTCCATAATGCTTTCTGTTGCTGAAGTGGGAAAAATTAACACAACACACACATATTGGATATGTGAGTCAACATGTGTTTAGAACTGAAATTTGAAAATGTTGTAAATGAATGATCCCTTAATCTCAATCTCAATCAACCACTGCTCTCTCATTGTCTCATGTAGTTATGCAGTTAATTCGCACTCTGTCACTCTCTGTGTATTTCTGCCATCAATAAAGTATACATTTATTTTTAACATTTAAAAAATTTCCACAAAAAATATTAGTACCCTGGGAGACTTCCTGAGGTAGAAACTTTGGTTTTGTTTAGTTTTTTTTTATATATCCATATTTACATTTTAATTGTTGTTTTCTTTCTCAGGTAGATGCTGGAACAAAAAGCAGCCAGGCCACAGCATCTAAAATGGAAACTTCTATTAAAGTGGCTCTGTAATGTAAGAGACTTGGGACGGTGGAAGGAGTGGAAGAACCAGAAGATCAGAAATCAGGCAGAGCTCTACTGGTGCCCCTTAGGGGATTCATTTATCTATAATTATCTATAATATCTACTTAATGTTCGGATGTAGTTATAATTGGTTATTGTTCTGTTTTATAAATCTATTCAATATATCCTACTGTTCAATAGTTTGGGGTCAGAAAGGTTTTTTTTCTTTAAGAAATTACTTGTATTCAGCAAGGGCGCATTAAATTGATAAAAAGCGACAGTAAAAACTTTTACATTGTTGGACAAAAATCCTATTTTAAACAAAATGCTGCTCTTTTAAAAGCTCTATTCACAGTAACCTGAAAAAAATTTATCACTGTTTCCACAAATGAAGCAGCACTACTGTTTTTGAGATGATAAGAAATGTTTCTTGAGAAAATATTTGAATCATTTCTGTTGAATTGTATGACACAGCAGTAATAGCAGTAATAGCTGCTGAAAATTCAAATTAAACATAATAGTAAAACAGTTTTTTATATTAAAACAGTTATTTAAAATTGTGATATTTCATAATGTTACTGCTTTGCCTGTATTTCTGATCAAATAAATGTAATTTTGGTGAGCATTTGAGACTTCTTTCAAAAACATTTACAGATCTTACCGATCCTAAACTTTTGAACAGTGTATTTTCTGCATTTTTACATGGCCGTGAATAAATCTAAGTATTTGAAATGTATGACTCTTAATTAATTACTTCTACTTTCAACATGTGCAATTATTCTGCATGTGCATTAATAGTAATATTGCAGCATTCTGCAGGTACAAAGTTTTGTTATTTGTTAAGGCCACAAAGGTCCAACACAGGTTTATGTCCACATTTCACTCCAAAGTGTGGGCATACTGTGAGGTGTACTGGGGCCCTACGTACACATTTTCAGCTGGGACGCTTCTTGGGACAAATAGAGGGCATACTTTTGGCCCACAGAATTCCCACTCTTTCCCCACTGTGTCCACACCCAGCCCACAGTGACACTTCCCCCATTATGCCCACAGCCAGCCCATATTCTCCCCACTGTGTCCACACTCAGCCCACAGTGTACCCACACTTGCCCCACTGTGTCCACACTCAGCCCACAGTGTACCCACACTTGCCCCACTGTGTCCACACTCAGCCCACAGTGTACCC
>NW_015505593.1:76446-78749 GCF_001515645.1 Sinocyclocheilus grahami
TTTTAAATCCCTGCCGCCAAGATGCTTCTCTGTCAGTCATGGACTATAGAAAGTGAAACTTAAATCTATAGGAGTGGTTGGATTTATTCACGCACGTTAAAATATTTATTTAAAGCTTTTTTTCTTTTCAGATTCTTATTTACAGCATTATCTTAATAGGCTGTATATTAACTTTGGGAGAAAACCGGTAGTTCTATATGAAATCAGACATTTGAGTACCCCCCATATAGCCAAAATGGCAGGATCATAACACCCCGCGAACATTCGACTGTGAGATTGGTAGTCGAATAAGACTCCTCCTATGGAAGCATCGAATTGTCGACTATTCGGGGTCAGCCCTAGTAATATTGCAGTGTTTTGCCAGAATATAACTTAACCTTGTGTTAAAACCATTTTTAATGATGTACTCCATAATGCTTTCTGTTGCTGAAGTGGGAAAAATTAACACAACACACACATATTGGATATGTGAGTCAACATGTGTTTAGAACTGAAATTTGAAAATGTTGTAAATGAATGATCCCTTAATCTCAATCTCAATCAACCACTGCTCTCTCATTGTCTCATGTAGTTATGCAGTTAATTCGCACTCTGTCACTCTCTGTGTATTTCTGCCATCAATAAAGTATACATTTATTTTTAACATTTAAAAAATTTCCACAAAAAATATTAGTACCCTGGGAGACTTCCTGAGGTAGAAACTTTGGTTTTGTTTAGTTTTTTTTTATATATCCATATTTACATTTTAATTGTTGTTTTCTTTCTCAGGTAGATGCTGGAACAAAAAGCAGCCAGGCCACAGCATCTAAAATGGAAATTTCTATTAAAGTGGCTCCGTAACGTAAGAGACTTGGGACGGTGGAAGGAGCAGAAGAACCAAAAGATCAGAGATCAGGCAGAGCTCTACTGGTGCCCCTTAGGGGATTGATTTATCTATAATATCTACTTAATGTTCTGATGTAGTTATAATTGGTCATTGTTCTGTTTTATAAATCTATTCAATATATCCTACTGTTCAATAGTTTGGGGTCAGAAAGGTTTTTTTTCTTTAAGAAATTACTTGTATTCAGCAAGGGCGCATTAAATTGATAAAAAGCGACAGTAAAAACTTTTACATTGTTGGACAAAAATCCTATTTTAAACAAAATGCTGCTCTTTTAAAAGCTCTATTCACAGTAACCTGAAAAAAATTTATCACTGTTTCCACAAATGAAGCAGCACAACTGTTTTCGAGACTGCTGATGATAAGAAGTGTTTCCTGAGCATCAAAACAGAATATTTGAGTAATTACTGTAGGATTGTATGACACAGAAGACTGGAGTAATGGCTGCTGGAAATTCAAATTAAACCTAATATTAAAACAGTTATTTAAAATTTTTATATTTCCTAATGTTACTGCTTTACCTGTATTTCTGATCAAATAAATGGAGTTTTGGTGAGCATAAGAGACTTCTTTCAAAAACATTTACAGATCTTACCGATTCTAAACTTTTGAGCAGTGTATTTTCTGCATTTTTTACATGGCTGTGAGTAAATCAAAGTATTTGAAATTTATGACTCTTAATTTATTATGTCTACTTTCAACATGTGCAATTATTCTGCATGTGCATTAATAGTAATATTGCAGCATTCGGCATGTACAAAGTTTTGTTATTTGTTAAGGCCGCAAAGGCCCTACACAGGTTTATGTCCACATTTCCCTCCAAAGTGTGGGCATACTGTGAGGTCTACTGGGGCCCTAGGTACACATTTTCAGCTGGGACGCTACTCAGGACAAATAGAGGGCAAACTTTTGGCCCACAGTATTCCCACTCTTTTCCCATGGTGTCCACACCCAGCCCACAGTGTACCCACACTTCCCCCATTATGCCTGTCACGAATCCTGTCCATGGACTTCCGTTCATTCACCACCAGAGGTCACCCTTTCCATTACATTGACTCTCGCACAACACAAACTGTTGCATAGCACCCCGGACTACATATCCCATCATTCATTGTACTGATTACACATTGCACTGATTGCACACAGCTGTTTCATATCACTCCCTCACTATATAACAGCCACTTAAACAACCATTCTCCACTGAGTATTGTTTAGCCTGTACCCCATTCCAAGTCTCTGTGTTTCCTTGTTTTGCCTTGCCTTGCCTTGCCTTGCCTGTTCTCTCGGTTTCTGATCTTTGCCAGTTTTCCTGGATTTTTCCCTCTCGTCTCGCCCCTGTGATTCTGTCTGCCGATCTGTGACCTACGCTAGCCCTAGGACTATTCTTGTGTTTTGCCCGCCATATACCTGTTTGCCATTG
>NW_015505593.1:78900-85360 GCF_001515645.1 Sinocyclocheilus grahami
TTTACTGTGGGTGTCGCGGAGGAAGAACGCGACACAATGTCTGTGACTGAAATGGCGGCTGTACCAGAGCACGCTCACAAAATGGCGGCGGAGCAGACTCACAAGATGGCGGACACAACAGCATCTAGTCAAGTCACGGTTGATCATCATGAGTCAGGTCAAGTCATAGTTTATTATCATGAGTTGAGTCAAGTCAAGTTACAATTCATTATCATGAGTCAAGTCAGGTCACAGCTGATCTTCCTGAGTCAAGTCTAGTCACAGTTGATCTTCCTGAGTCGAGTCTAGTCACAGTTGATCTTCCTGAGTCGAGTCTAGTCACAGTTGATCTTCCCGTCCAGAGTCACGTCACGCCTCAGTTATTCATCCAGAATCACGTCGCATCACCGCTGATCATCCAGACTCATGTCACGTCCTGTCTGTCACACCCAGATTCTCAAGGTCAACCCTTCGGTATCCCAGTCTGGTATCCAGTGTGAGGGATGCACCGCTGGTGTCTGCACGCAGCGCTGCTATCCCCAAACCCACTCACTCTAACCCTTCTATTCATGAACTCATTCCCCTGTCTGCAGCACTTCCCATATGGGGGTTTGCTTTATGGTGTATCTGGGCCGCGTACTGCACCGCCGATTTGCTAGATTTGCCGATTTGTACAACATCTCCAGAGGTGGCGGCTTACGCTGCAGAACCTCCCGAGGCAGCGGTGTCCACTGCTGTGCTCCCAGAGGCCATGGTGTCCACTGTAGTCTCTTCAGAGGTGGCGGCGCAGGCTGCAGAACCTCCCGAGATGGCGACACTTGCCTCAGTTCCTTGCGTGGTGCTCTGCCTGTTCTGTTCCGGCCAAGGAGGCCGTCTATGAACTCTCTGCTCGTCCGGTTCTGGCCAAGGAGGCCGCCTATGAACTCCCTGTCTGTCTTGTTCCGGCCATGGAGGCCGTCTATGAACTCTCTGCCTGTTCTGTTCCGGCCAAGGAGGTCTCTCGTCTCGTCTCGTCAGCCCCGTTACAATGCCCACAGCCAGCCCATACTCTCCACAGTGTGTACACACTCAGCCCACAGTGTACCCACACTTGCCCCACTGTGTCCACACCCAGCCCACAGTGTACCCACACTTCCCCATTATGCCCACAGCCAGCCCATACTCTCCCCACTGTGTCCACACCCAGCCCACAGTGTGGATGCATGCTATAGGCCCACAACTGGCCCCATTGGGGGCCCACTCTGCTTTGTGTGGGCCAGCCCACACTCAGCCCACACTTTGGGCTGTCCCACTCGGGCCCCACCTGGGCCCCATTTCACAACGGTATTGGGGCCCACAACTGGCTGCCTGTGCGGGGAAGATTTTTTTTGCCCGCAGTAGGCCCACACAGGCCCCAAAGGGGCATGTTTGCTGGGGTTATATTTTTGTCGTCATTATTTTGTTTTAAGGAGTTAAAAATTGCCCTTATCAACCTTGATTTACATATTCCATTACATTAATTTGACAGTTAAAGTTTTGGGCTGGAATTCGTCCATCCAATCTGGCAACACTGACCACGGTCAGAGAGTTCTGGTGGGGGAATTCACATTGAAATGTAAGTATTGTGTCTTCATTTACTCAAATACCTAGCGAAAGTGTTAAAAGCCAGGGTTTTTTTTTAAACACAAAGCCCACAAACAATAAGACAACCACTATATAAGGCAATAGTCTTTGTTTTTGTAGTGCTGTCATGCAAGATATGTCTACAAATGTTTTAACCAAACTTTAGCACTTCAGTATTGTGTATGCATGTCCTGCTGTGTCATATTTTCTAATGTTAAGACTGCAAACCTGTCTTTATATTTTTTATAAGTGTTTCCATTTTCTCTTATTTTAGTACTATTCTGGAGAAAATGAGCCTGCTGGGGAAAGACTTAAAAAATACAAAGTAAGCAAGTTAATACACACATTTTTGCTGAAATTCATTGTGTTGTTGTTGTTAACAGGCATGGTTTATTTGCTCTGCCAGTGTCCTGGGACAGGTCAGGGAGTGAGTGGAAGCTGGTGGAGTTACTCCGGGAGGACATCAAACTCCAGAGAGAGACAGAGGAGAGAAGAGCACAGGAGAGAATGGAGAGACCGTTTTCTCTTCTTGAGAGAATGCTTAAAGGGGTCATGTGATGCGATTTCAATTTTTCCTTTCTCTTTGGAGTGTTACAAGCTCTTGGTGCATAAAGAAGATCTGTAACGTTGCAAAGACTAAAGTCTCAAATCCAAAGAGATATTCTTTATAAAAGTTATAAGTCAACCACGCCTACCTAAAACGGCTCGTTCTAACACGACCCCACATGTCTACGTCACAATGTGGGAAGATTTGCATAATGCCGCCTAAATGTTCACGCAAAGAAAGAAGGCGTAACTTTTATTCTCGCTGTAGTATTGTTGTTGCCGTCGCCATGTCGTGAAGGCGCTGTGTGTTTTGTTGTGAAAGCGAAACTACTTTGTTTGGCCTTCCAAACGAGGACGATATCTGCTGCTTCGTGCCTGGAGCTCATCCGTGCTGGTCGCTGAGGAATACATCAACTTTGCGCTGTGGATCGCCGGATCAGCTTTCACCGTGGACGAAGTGGAGTCCAGCCCGGGTTCATCACTTGTGGTTGCCGCAAGCCCGCCCACCGCCGCTCACTCAAGGTGTGACGCTGTTTCGTTGTGAAAGCGAAACTACTTTGTTTGGGCCTTCCAAAAGAGGACACGACTAGAAATCAGTAGTTAAGTTGTATTTACAACACTGTTCCAGAACAGTTCAACCCAAATATTCAGATGTGTCCAGCGCATTTTATGGGGTACTGTTTCCTGATCCTGGTAGAGTAGCCTACAATGCCGGCTGTTCTGACTCGCAGACTGGAAGTACGTTGTTTATATTTTAAAAAATTTGCCACTGACAATTCAAACGCGAGTTTTGAGCAGTGTAGAATAGCACTTGTTGTTTGTCATTTCTCCGATCACAAATGCAGACATGGTTTTATGTTTACCGGCACGATGCAACGCAACGCGTAAAAAGACAGTATAAGTCATTATAATACGTAATTATGTCCCCACTGGATGCAACAAATGCCTAGTTTATAATGGGTTTTAATGTTTATGTCTCGTCGCTCTGGCCGAACAGAGCATCACAATATGGTAAAGGGACATTTCCGTCACACGCTTGAGGTATTCGGCCAATCACAATGCTCTGGATAGCTGGCCAATCAGAGCACACCTCGCTTTTCAGACCGATGAGCATTGTAAAAATCAACGCGTTTCAGAAAGGCGGGGCATAGAGGAGAAGCAATAATGTACAGTATGTGGAAAATTATGGGGTTTTTTTAACCTTAAACCGCATAAACACATTTCATTACACCAAATACACAAAATAATGTTCTTTTCAGCAGCATCATATGACCCCTTTAACAAATATATTATTTATTAGCCATTCTCTATTAGGCAAGAGAAAGCAGTGGAAAAAATGGGTACATTACAATTTTTTCAATATCATTTTTTAAATGTCACATTGTCAATGAAACAACCTAATTTCTGTAGTTTATTTTTCTGATGTAAATCAAAAATGAAATTAATAAGTTGTATACATTATTCATTTTTGTAGTGTAATTTATTTGTAAATGAGCCTGAGTACTTTCTGTACATTTTGTATTTTTGTTTTGCATATTCACATGTGTAAATAAAAGAGAAGTAATTATGTACATTGTTTTTAATGCAGCTTATATTTTTTTCACAAAACATTCTTCTATACGTTTATTTTTTTGTCCTGTAAATAATTTTTTTACACATTAAAATAAATTGTTCTATACATTACTGAAAGTACTTTTTACAACATGGCTTATGTTTAACATCAGAAATAAAACATAAATTTTGAGCTCAGCCCTGCTTTCATGTGTTCTGGGGTCTTCAGGAGGTGTATCTCTTGGTGAATGGCCAGCACCTTCTCAGCGACTCGGAGGACAATGCGGTGACAGTGGAACGAGGCATGTCAAACACTCTGGAGACCACTCTGTATGATGTACCACTGGCAGACAGAAGAGAAACACCAGGGTCTGGATTGTGGCACCCCATCCGTGTTGCTGTTCACTTCTCTGAAGATCCAGCAGCACTGTCAGGGCCTCCCTGCTTAGCCAAAAACCATTAAAAACCTGTCCAGTGCTGGCACATTCAGCTTTATCCTGCAGTACAGGTGTCTGGTCTGGTTTAGGGAAAGAAGGAAAAAATAAACTGTTTGAGCTATGACAAAGTAATTAGTAGAAGAAATATTGAGGTACTTTAGTAAACTACTTTTAGTAACTATTAATACCACATTGAGGAAAAATTACTAGTCATATTTATAACCTTAGCTAAAGAGATAGTTCACCCAAAAATGAAAATTCCAAACCTGGAACAACTTAAGGGTGAGTAAATGATTACATAATTTTCATTTTTGGCTGAACTATCCTTTAAGAAAAAGTATTATCTTGCATACTCTAATATTACTGCTGCACTACTGTGTATACGTTGGTATGTTGCATTTTACTTCTGAATATGTTCAAGGTTATTCAATTTAAAGTTGCCTATAATATACTGTTGGGTAGTTTAATCTACAACAATGCATCATGTTGTAAAATACCATATTTTTGTAGTGCTGCTGTCCTGTGAGAAAAAAAAATTTGTACTTCATATTTGTTAGAGAATACTTAACGAATGCACTTCCTTTCAGTCCACACCTCTATTTATTTTGAAAATGAAAGTATCAACATTTTGTCAGAATATTAACAAATTCTTGCTAACTTATATCAAAGGCTGCATCTGAAGGACTCGGACCAGTCGAACAGAGCACTGTTCAGCTGTGACAGCTGCCTCTGAACTTTGAGCTGTACAATTATCTCTCTCTCTCTCTATATATATATTATTATTATTCACAGTTTTATTTTTATGCTTAACTGCCTAAAAAAATCCGGGTTGCAAACCTGTCTATATATGATCACCATGGTCAAGACAATAAACTAGCCTATATAAAATCGCACCTTTGTAAGATATCAGTCAGCATTTGAACTGCTATGTATGTGTATTTTGTAGTTTTTCATATGTATCATTACATTATTCAAGTAAACTTCAAGCCAATACCTGCATTTAAAGTTGTAATCCGACAAAGGACGCAGCAATCCAGTGTAATTTACCTGGCCTCGGTCTTGGCTAAACCCAGGGCCGTGCACGAGGGGTGGCCCGGAGGTTAGAGCTACTGCCCCTTTGCCCTCATCGGCTGAGGTGTCCCTCTCACCATTCCCCCACCCTCACCCCAGCTCAAAGAGTTCGGTTACCGCTCCACTAAAGACTCTGTGTTTTCCCGCCCGCTCCGCAGCATCACTCACAATCGGTGTGCCGCTATCTGGAGTGGAGACCACAGTTCCCGAAGGTCGTTTATTAACAGGTAGATGCATTACAATCCACATTACAGTCAGTGGATGATTCACTGAATTAATAATTTGGTAGTTTGTTTTTGTATTTCTGTTGGTAAAGTGATTAAAAGTGATTACAACAAAATATCCACGTTCTTAGAATTAGAATGTCTGATCAAATTATTATACCCGATCAGATCTAACATAAATAACACAAAATTCGCTGTTGTTGGCACACTTTGTAGACAAAAAAAAATTGCCATTCACCGTACTGACCGACCATAAAAACCTCCAGTATCTTAAACGTCTAAATTCCCGCCAAGCACAATGGGCATTATTCTTTACCAGGTTAAATTTTACCATTACTTATCGCCCTGGTCCCCGAAACGTCAAGGCCGATGCCTTGTTTCGTATTCACAGTCATGTGGAAGGCCCAGAAGAACCGGAAGGTATCATTCCACCTCAGATAATTGTCAGTCCCATTGAATGAAATTCCCCTTCAGTGGCCTCCAACATGGCTCCCAACAATCCGCCGGGCTGTCCTCCCGGATGCTAGTACGTACCACGGACACAGCGCACCCCACTGATTCACTCTGCTCACTCCTCCCGAGGCACTGGCCATCCAGGGGCCAACAACACCCTCTCGCTGCTACGAGATCGCTTCTGGTGGCCCAATATGGCAAGGGACATGAGAAGGTTCGTGCAAGGATGTCCAGACTGTGCCATGTCCAAGAGCCCGCGCCATTTACCATCTGGCAAACTCCTTCCTCTACCGGTGCCAAATCGCCCCTGGTCACACCTAGGAGTAGACTTTGTCACTGACCTGCCCCCCTCTGAAGGTAACACATGCATCCTGGTTATAGTTGAGCGGTTCTCAAAATCATGTCGCCTTCTGCCCCTCAGAGGTCTCCCCACTGCACTGGAAACAGCTGAGCTCCTCTTTAACCAGGTCTTCCGCTATTACGGAATTCCCGAAGACATCGTCTCCGACCGGGGGTGTCAGTTTATCTCCAAAGTATGGAATGCCTTCTTCAGACTCCTAGGCGTGACCGTAAGCCTCTCGTCCGGATACCACCCAC
>NW_015505593.1:85386-98097 GCF_001515645.1 Sinocyclocheilus grahami
AGTTCCTGGGCTGGGCTGAGTACGCCCAGAATTCCCTACGACAGCCTTCTACTGGTCTCACTCCCTTCCAGTGCGTGCTCGGGTTCCAGCCTCCACTGTTCCCCTGGTCCGGGGAGCCTTCTGATGTTCCGGCGGTGGATTACTGTTTCCGGGAAAGCGAGAGGGTCTGGGACGCTGCTCACCACCATCTCCAATGGGTATTGCGCAGGCAGAAGACAACCGCGGACCTTCGAAGAACTGAAACACCTACCTATCAACCAGGTCAGAAAGTATGGCTGTCAACTCAGACATCAGACTGCGCCTGCCCTGTAAAAAGCTCAGTCCCAGATTTGTTGGCCCTTTCATCATCCTGGAACAAGTCAACCCGGTCACCTACAAACTCCAACTCCCCTCACAGTACAGAATTCATCCCACATTCCACGTATCACTGCTGAAACCTCAACATGAACCTGTCTCTCTCCCCACAGAGCCTGGCCAGATGGAGGAAGCCCCTCTTCCCTTGATCCTGGATGAAGGATCCATCTACAAAGTGAAGGAAATTCTACGGTCCCGGCGCCGTGGTGGTCAGCTGGAATACCTCGTGGACTGGGAAGCACCTCATTACCAGCCTGCATAAAAGCACACACCTCAGACACCCTCACTGTCTGGTCTCATATACACGTAGAGGACTCAGTGACTTTGCTACTACTTCCCTTTGAACATTTCCTGCATTACTTACCTCCTGTGTTCCTCCTAGTTCCCGAATCGCTGAGGTGTGTGCTCCTCCTGCCTGCATGCAGCTCCTGTAAAGCCAAAGACCCGGATTACCCCACTCATCATATCCTTCGAACTATTCCCTCACCATCACATCTGCTGAACCCTACCCCAGTACTTTCTGTGACCCAATAAACTTATCTTATTTATTTATTTATATATATATATATATATATATATACTAACCTGTTGCGTCAGACCTCTTCTGTTACAATTAGTGACTACAGGTGGAAATATACAGTATATCTGATTATAATGTGATAAAGCATTTTCTGGTTCTTATCAGAGAAGGATTTGGTACACTGTTCCTATCAAATAAACTACAAATAATATGTATATATGATAAACTAAACCAGTAATATCACATTAAAACACCAGTTTATAATTCAGAGATTTAACTTAACTACAGTGCCTTATGGTGAGGTAAGTTAAAATGCTGACTCAATTTACCCCACAACATTTGGCTCACTTTGCCCCATAGCTGCCGTTTTGAAAATAAAATAGCTACTGTATCTTACCAGTTCAGGCTAATATTTAGCTAAATTATTAGCATGGTTTTATATGTTGCTAAATCACCTATATGTATCATAAATATTTTTAGACCTGGATACATTTGCTTTGATGTAACAACCATTACATCTGTTTGTAATGAAACTGTCACAAATTTTACTTTGACAAGCCAAAAACAGTTTTTAAAGTAAATGGGTACCTTCCATTCCCCCCATGTGCTTCTCCTTTTCACAGTCTGGCAGAAATGATGGGTGGTTCCAAAATACATGGTCACATGACAGTAAAAGTGTACTGTTGCCAAGAAATGGGGGTGGGTCAACTTACCCACTGGCTCAACTTATCCCACTCTCCCCTACTTCCATTGAAGATGAGGCAGAAGCAGACTCAGAGAGTGAGGGAGAGCCCATTCTTATAAAAAAACATCTACGATAAAGTCTGAAATTATTACAGAGTGTGTTGTCTTCTCTTTTAATTGTATATTTGTAACAACTGGATCATTTGTATTAACAAGCACCCACACCCCTAGTGCCCCATTTTTTCCAAAATGTCTGTGCAGGGCCCTGGCTAAGCCTGAGGTACATCACGGTCTCCTCCATTATGACATAAAACATAAAAACAAAAATGAGCCATTCTGGCTCCACCTATCCTGACAGGATTGTCCTCTCCTCAGCTCTCCTCTAGTACCGTTGCTATGCGACAAAACGGTAATCGGAAACACCTGGTGGCGGAATTAGGAAATCCTGCGAAGGCAGAGCATCTCACGCACTTCGGAGGGTCCTTCGTGCACTTTGGAGGCCTGGCCTTCGAAGTGTGCACACTTAACTTTGGGACACAGCTATAGTTTCCACACAGAGTCTATTTTTGCTGTGCTGCAAGCACTGAATTAAAGTAACAGTGGATTTTTTTGCGGTAAATATGAAAGTGGATTGACACAAAAATTTAGTAATTACACCCTAATTGCATTTAAAGTCTACTGTGTTTCACAGTCAACACATAGGCTATGGCTTTTTGGCAAGGTTTAAAGGAAAATAGCACTTTTAAATAAACATGGCAATAATAGATGGCACATAGAGGTGGGAAACAAAGTTCTTTATGAACTGCAGGATTGCTTGTAATAAAGATTTCAATGCAAAAGAAAAGGCAGTAGAGCTGAATGTTTATGTAAGAGATAAGTTTTAATTTAGAATGTTTATGATAATGTAAGAAAAGTAGTTTAAATGTTTTGCCACTTGCTTGAGCAACTTAATATATAAATCTAGAAGTAAATGCCAAAGTAAAAAGCATTGAATTGTGTGTTTCTTATATTTATTGTGTTTAAACACGTCTATGAAAGATTGTATTACTGTACTGTGTAAAAAAAGAATCACAATGCTGAAAAAGCATTTTAAGTAACAATGTTGAGATCGTGTTTGTAGTAAACAGCCACGGATCAGTTGCAGACTCCTGTGTGAAAGCACAGTCAGTTCAAGTCAGTTCAAGTACCACACATGGAGTGCATACACGCTGAAAACGGAGTATGTGTGAACCTGGGCTGCGTTCAGCCCCGACATAAACAGTGCAAAACATTTTTTAAACAGAAACGGTGGTGCGTTGAACACCCTTTTCTGATGACGCAAGAGTTGCCACTATGGCTGCTGAGAAGGCCATTCTTTGTGTTCTTTTTGAAGAATTTTCGGAGCCTGATGAAATCGGTATAAATACGTGTTTAATACTGAAAAATATGCTCGATGGTACAGCAATTGCCCTTGACCTCCAGAATAAAAGAGAACATCCCAATCAAATGAAGGGATTTGTGGAAACTGTGGTTCCTAATTATTGTGATCCAACATTTGCCTCGCATTTCAGGATGAAAAGACAAACATTTCAGGTGAAGGATAATCCACTTCTTAGCTCCAATATTATTTTTATTGTGAGCATTAGGCTTATCATTATTGCTGATTGCTGTTGTTGTGCTATGATATTGTAATATTTACCATGATATAATCAGAGAAGTATAGAAACGTTTATGAAAGTATCACTACATAATATAATAGCAAAATATATAAATATGTATAGTATTTTTATGTTACATTAATCAGTATTTAGCACACCTTCCTAAGGAAAGGATATGGACCAGAAGACATTGCAATTACTAAATGATACTGTATTTAGACAGACTTAAAGAAGTTCCAGATCTATACTTGTGCCCTTATTATTTCAGTTATTTTGCCTTTAATGTAAATAAACATCTGCAAACAATATACTTGCTCTTGCGAATTTATTTGGATGTAAATTACATTGTGTGAGCTGCCTCTTTACTACCATGTGGTTTATATACATGTTGCTGCTGATTGGGCTGACATGTTTGACACACCCACCAAACAAGAGAAAACGCATCTCAAACCCCGTTGCGTTGCACACCGTTTCCAGGAAACATGTCGTTCAAACCGGAAACCGTAGCAAAACAGTGCACACCGTTTGAGCCTTGAACATGCCCCTAGACGTTTTTGCTGGATGGAGGTAACCATAGCAACAGTACACTACGCACGCGCTTTCCAATAGCATCAATTTGCGTAAGCATCACAATTTTTGTAACACTTTATTATAGAATTAGATTTACATAATAAAGATAATAGTTTTTACACATTTTAGAAAAAAAAATAAAGAACCTTTAGTTAGCTATAGGCTTTTACGTGACAAATTACAATTTGCATTGCGTGAGATGAATATATATATATATATATTTAAAAAATGTTAAAAAAAAGCCCCCCTCCACCCCTCAAATTAAAAAAAAATCCCCCCTCACAAGAGTCACCTAAGAGAGGAATTCATTTAAAAAAATGAAATTCAGGCCATGAATAAATGTTTAAAAATCTTGATTGGATTGTCACTATTCTACATGATGAAAAGAAGGCTTTAAAAATATCGGTTTCTCTGATCGTATTGGCAGATATTGCTTTCTGTGATTGACCTCAAAAATCCTGATCGGAGCACCCCTAATTTTTATGCTAAATCTTCTTAAGTTTTATATACACAAATGTAAATGGTCAGAAAGGAAGCCCAGTATCTCCCACTTCAAAGTTGACTTGAGAATTTATTTTGAAACTCTTCAAGGTCTTTCAAATCATAAAGCAACCAGAACTATGGATATGCTCAAAGAACTAAACTACTCTTTTCTATTTTGATTATTGATATACCCTCGTCATTTTTTCCTTTTCTTTTTTTTTTTTCTTTCAGAAAATGTGAACACCATGTTTGTAACATTTCGTTATACTTTTAATTGTTAATTATTCAACATGTACAATAAAAAAAAGGAAAAAAAGGCTATGGTAAAGGGCATGACATTTCCCGACCAGGCGCCGAGTGCTGCCAATCTCAACACACACTGGCCCAGCTAACAAACCACAGCACATTTCGTTTTTCAGAAGGCGGCCCTTAATTTGATACAGGAACTATTCGAGCCGTTCATGCCAGACTGGGGAAAGAGGTGTTGTAATAATGTAAAATATGTGAAAAATAATGTGTTTTTCGAAAAACCTAGTATGAGAGCCTGTTCTAGTACACCCCCAAAACAAAATCAAGACTTTGTAAAAGAGCATAATAGATAATATATTTTAGATAATAGAATTCGTGGTGAAAACAGATTTTTTTCTTTGTTTAATTGTTTATTTTTTTTACAATATAGTACAGTTAGTTAATAAATAAATAAACAAAATAAATAAACAAAAAGGCTCTACAGCTAGCCAGGGTCCTCCATGCTTTTTACACCCTCCAATGTTTCACTATACTAACTGTACTATATTGTAAAAAATTTAACAATTAAACAAAGAAAAAAAAAATCTGTTTTCACCACGAATTCTTGTGCGCAGTGTATTTTGTCAGGTCTTTTCCCATAGTTCTTCATTCCGGAAGTAGCGCGGGATTGACAGGCCTACATGTTTACTTCCTTTAGCGTTACTCTTTCCTTCAGAACTTTCTAGAGCTTCAGAGGGAAAGTACGGAGAGCGGACCCATGGCAACCAGCGGGTGGGTAATTTAAGGCCTCTTTAATAAAAAGCGTTCTTTTTTTGTATATATTTATGTATGTATATGTGTATGTATGTATGTTTATATATAATTTCATTGCAGGCGTTTCTCTGACAGTTTCATAGACGAGGATCCACAGAGAGCCCTTGAGGTAGGTGTTTACTTTTATTACCTTCTATTTACTTCTATTTTTTCCTCTTATCGCAGTTTACACATACGATTTCAAACATGTTTACCTGACGTGTTTAGAACTCAAACGTGATCTCTCGCGGTGGGCAGCTCTAAGCTTTATGATTAAACGGGCTATTCTGCTGTTTATTTTTTAATTGTTGATATAACGTTACAGTGCTGTACTTAGGCTTGAACGACATTTTAAATAATAATTTAAATTGTAGTACATTACATCCATTATACAGATAATACATATAGTTCTTACGAAATTAGGATCTGTCTGTGTGACGTTTACTATCTACATATTAGAATCACTGATCTATATAAGTTACTTTTATAGTTAGAATGTGTTGATTTATTATTATTATTATTTTATTAAAAAAATAAATAAATAGAGTGTTGTGAATTGTATTATGAGGAAATGTTTCTGTGGACACGTTTAACTTAGTCCAGATTGATAATAACTATAATGCTGTAATGCTATTTCTTGTTATAGTTATTGATACACACTAGCAGTCAAAAGCTCCGTACAATAAGCTAGACTGTAAAGAGATTCATAGATGTCTATATGTAGATGTGTGTGTGTGTGTGTGTGTGTGTGTGTGTGTGTATATATATATATATATATATAAATAAATAAATAAAAGTTAAAAAAGTTTGGGATCTGTAAAATTTTTAATGCTTCTTATGTTCATGAAGGCTGCACTTATTTGATCAAAAATACAGAAAAAAACTAATATTGTGGAATATACATTTTCTTTTATTCCGCAAGGATGTGTTAAATTGCTAAAAAGTGATAGTAAAGACTTAAATTGTTAGAAAATATCCTTAAACTCTTAAACTCAGTTTGATAAAATTATTATTATTTTTTTTTAATTTAAGGCTTTAAAAGTCTTAAATATCTTAAATAGTTTAACAAAAGTCTTAATTATCATTTTAAGAGGTCGTAAATTTGGGAATGGAAAAACAGGAATCGCGATATGGCTGAAATCAATCACTTAATTCCGTGAATTTATGCCAAGTGTCTGCATATGATCTACTGTAGATTAATTATGACAATGGCTATGGTTTTTATTCTGTAATATGTTGTAGATGGTTATAAAAGTCTGGCCACACCAACACAAATGTTCAACATGAAAATTTGATTAGTGGTTGACTGATATTGTTTTTTTGACAACCGATGCGGATATCTTGGAAAGCAGGGTGGCCGATATAAAGTCGATATAATTTTATTTAATATTTAAGAAATTTGAAATAATTTGAAAATGGATAAAAAAATAAATGTGTAAAATAAACATGCTTATACTTTAAATGACAAAGTATTTTTCACAAATAACAGATATTTAATAAAAATATAATTAAAAGAAGTAAACACTGTAACCAACAGGGCACTCAGTATTCTGGGAAGTTTGTGTGCATTGGGAATCACATTTTTTCAAATAAAGCCAAGGTAACACTCATTTTACATACAGCACACAGTGAAAATTACATGAATATGATATTGGGCAAAAGCATTAAGTGCAGCATAATTTGAAATAACGAGTTTAAAGTTTGTCGATTGCGCATCTCAATGAAGATGAACTGTCCTCCTGTCTGTATTCAGTTCGCACGGACCGACCGTCATGCAGAGTACACTTGATCGTGCAGGATACAAATGCACACTTCATAAGATCTCACAGCTGGATTCGACTAAGTTTGCAAGGTTTTTGAAATTAGATGTTCATCAGTCATTCAAAGATTTGTTTGTTTTAAATGATGTAAATGCGTATTTGCTGAATGCTGACAGCAAACGAGAAAGTATTATAATGTTTGCCTTTCTATTACTAACAATATAAAAGCAATCGTTATAATACTTTTTTTGTATACATTTTAATTCATTTGTTTAACAGTTCTATCTGATTATTAGACAGACTTCTGTCCGTGGACAGAATGGTTAACGACGACAGCGAACAAGAGAGAGAATGTGAGCACTGTGTGTTCAGGCACTGCCGTTCTCTGCGCTGTCAAAATAAAAGTCTTTCCACAAACGCAGTGGCCAAACAGAAAAACTTATCGGCCGATGCCGATATTTGAAAAATGCCAAATATCAGCCGATATATCGGTCAACCAATAAATTCGATATGATTTTCGCATTTGATTTGTCTGTTTAGACCAATGTGTAAAAAAAAAAAAAAAAGGAATGAAAAATGCAGTATAGGAGTGTAAGAAAATATTGACACACTTGAGAATTGTGATGTTATGTTTGACTATCGATTCTCAAACACTATGTCTGTGTTTTATTTGTTCGCATCCAGGATTGATGGCAGTGGCTTACTTTTTGGTTTAAACCTAGGGCTGGGCGATATGGCCAAAAAAATTATCACGATAATTTTTTTCATATCAGTCGATATAGATAATTATCACGATAAGTGTCAAATCTTTATTTCTTTCAAGTTCAAAGCCAGATTTTTGCTCCAAAGTGAAAGTTGTAGAAACCAGACCATTAATTTTCCTTGACAAGATAAATATCTAAATAGAAAACTTAATTTCTGCATCTTCTAATGCGTGATATTGTTTCAAATCAAGAAACAGGTTTGGGTTGCCTGGTAATATTAATAATAATATCACTTTTTGTCCCTTAGAAATGCACATTTGATAGTAGCTTGAGTTAGGATGAGGTACATTTTGTTCATTATCAAAATCAGTAACATCTGTAAAAATTGTAACAACCCCAATTTTATATGGTTACATTTATTCTGACCTTTATTTATTTTTTTTTCTTTTCAATTAAGCATTGGTCTCCTATAGTAGCATACATTTAAATCATGATATACAGTTAAAACCACACATATAGCACCTCAATACCATGGTAAAAATATAACTATATGATTTTAGGTAGCCTATTTGTATGAAAAACAGTAGTCTAATAATATTCAGTATAAATGCACACATGCTATAGCTTAATTACATACTACAATTATATACCATTACTCCTTTAATAAAATTCAGTGTGAATATCCCAAATTTCTGCCACAATACCATGGTGCAGTGAGTGTAACTACAGTAAATCCATGCTAAATGATGGTGATTTGTAGATTGAATAGCCTTCTGACTCGTTGCACACAGTGTTTCTCCTGTTTGGCTTTAAACTAGTTTAAATCATCGAGTCATTCGTGTTCATCACTGAATTCAAGCGCTTCACACTGGATCTCACAACGCTGCTTAATGCTTGCGTGACCGAGTAAACGCATCTGCTCTATGCTGCGCAGCAGTTTGAACTTTGATCCGAGCAGATAAACGGTCTGTGTGGTGCGATTCAAATGAGCTTTGTTCCGCTTTTGGCGCATAAACATTATATCGCACATTTATCGAACTCTTCATATCGTTTTATCGAGAAAATCGTTATCGTTATCGAATTATCGCCCAGCCCTATTTAAACCCCTACTTGCTAGATCAGGGCTCAATGATGCTTTGAGGGATAGACTTGGAGTCTTTACAGTGGCATACACTGAATACGTTTACATGCACCCTCATAATGGGACTTTGGCAATATTTTGATTAAACTTTACCTCATGTAAATGCAATACTTTAATCAAAATAATGTGATTAAGCTCGTAATCGTAGCAAGCATAATCTTATAAAAATATGCGATGACGATTTTAATAGCAATAAACAGGTATGTAAATACCTTAATTGCATTATTACAACCAGAGCCGCATTAACCATTGGGCTAGGCAGGGTCGAAGCCCCGGGGTCCGA
This sequence comes from Sinocyclocheilus grahami, assembly GCF_001515645.1. Classification (NCBI taxonomy): domain Eukaryota; kingdom Metazoa; phylum Chordata; class Actinopteri; order Cypriniformes; family Cyprinidae; genus Sinocyclocheilus; species Sinocyclocheilus grahami. The sequence continues at coordinate 94,564 of NW_015505593.1, forward strand.
GCAAGGAGGGGGCCTGTGTAGCGTCTGGACCAATCCAACACACTATATATTCTCTTTTTATATGACAAATACTCTGTAACCTCAGTTAACAAGCCATATGAGGACCCATGGACCCTTCCCCCCGGAATGCGTAACACCCCAGGAAGTCGAACAGGCTTCTTTGTTGCATGGCAACCAACGCTGATATCACTGGGTTTATTGGCCAAAAGTATGTAAAGCAGGGAAAATCCCTGCTTGTCCCAAGGAAAAGCAGAGTAGAAATGACTGTGTTCTAGTTAATTCATAGAAAAACCGTTATTTGAATGAACACACATATTTCTTCAGGCCATTGAGTATATTATTGTCATTGTGTATTTTGTCTTTGATATTCTTAGACTATTTTAGTATGCTTGTGAGGGGACCCATTCCTGATCATCCCTTTTCACTATATGTAATCTTACCTTGTTTAGTATCTATGAATTCGCCTTCTTATGATCGAAACAAGCATGTATATTATATGGTGGTACATAGGCAATATATATTAGGGCCCTGAGAATCGTTAATAATTTCGATTTAAGTCCATTTGCAAATTACCATGCTTAGAGAACAAAGGGTCGTAAACCCTCCAGCAATTGCCACCTCCCGCTCGGAAATTCCATTTTGCTCATTGGACAAGCCCATCTTGAAAGGCGGAGATCTTCTCCGACCTTAAAGGCCCGGCTCCAGGGACCCGCCCCAGTCGGTGATTCAGTCAGAAGCAAAGATGATGTGAGAAAAACGCTTCAGGATACCAAAGCATCTGTGCCAGGCCTTTCTTCGGCCTAGTCCTTTCCATTCATCAAGTAACACTGACTCAAACTGGTTCTTCTCATCGACCCGAATTCAGCAAAGATCTACGGGAAGCTTTAAGATTTGCATCAGGAATCTCTTTCAGACCGCCGAGACTCGCTAAGTATCAAACTTAGTCTTATTAATTGATACATTAAGTATCAGTTACACCTTTTTACAAAGGTGTGTTTGAACTCAGAATCTGACGTATCCCTGAAGGCTTTGATCTGTTGAATATACATGCAAAGTGTTCCATAAAATCCATTCTTTATGCCTCTTTCTATGCTGAGTTAAACTTTAACCCTTTCCTATACCAACTGTATGTGTGCGTGTGTGTGTGTATGTGTATGTTAGACCGGCTTAATGTGTTTATGTAGTATGTTAGACTAGTTTAAGTGTTTATGTAGTTAATAAAACCTTACTTGTATCACACTTGACGTGTTCATTGTTTACTCATAACCGGAGTCAATAATCATGCAGATTTACGTTACAAACTTATAGAATTGTGCAGTAAGAAGGTTATTTCCTTTAACCAGGAAATTAACGTTCTTAGAATTGACAAGACGGTTGACCCTGAGTGGTCAGCTAAATATCTACAGTGGATCTAAAATATGAATAGTTAATTATAACTAGTTATGGTTAATTATTCATATTTTCCATGAGCTGATTTGCTACACCTGTGATTGGCTGTGGAGAAGATTGACGAACATCGGTAGCGTCGATCGCCAAAGCCCCACCACGACCCTCACTTTTTAGCGCTATTATTTAGTGGAGTTTTTCCGTAAAGTCCATGCATTACCATTAGAGATTAAAACTCTATAGGCCTATATTCGCTTATGGGTTGAGAAATTCATTTTGCGAGTTATGATGTAAGCTTGTCATTTAAACGCATTTTAAGCGTTGTGGTTTTAAAACTGTTTTTAATTGAACTGTTCAGGGACATTAAGCAGTGGGACAGAATTCATTCATTGGCAAATGCACGCTTTAAGACGGTTTTTGATATGCGCGGAGCGCACTTGCTCGTTCAGCGCCTAACTAAACTAAAGAGTTATTTTGCACGCCTTGTGTTTAAATGTTCGAATACACATAGTTATGTGTCAAAATGCCTCCTCGTCAACACAGTCATTTGTGTCTTAAATTTAATATTAATAGTTAAAGATAAAGCATGTGCACTAGCTGGCTATTATGAGATCCTGGCATTATATGATGAGATTTTAAAGGGATATAGTTCACCCAAAAAATTTATTTTTAATTTTTTTTTTAAACATTTACTCAGTTTTAAGTTGTTCTGAACCTGTATGAATTTCTTTGTTCTTCTCAATGTAAAATAAGATATTTTGAAGAATATTCGTAACCACCAGAAAGTTTCTGGTCCCTGTTGACTCCAATAGTGTTCTTTTCTCCATACTATGGAAGTCATGGGGGTTCAGACACTGTTTGGTTACCAGTATTGTTCCAAATATATACATTTGCATTCAACAGCAGAAGGAAACTCATAAAGGTTTAGAACAACAACAAAATAACTTAAATTTTTGGGTGAACTATTCCTCCAAAGCAGCCTAATATAGCTCCTGTTGCCATTTGTGTCAATAATGTAAATTAAACATTAGAAATAAAATCACTCACTGTCCTTGACCGAATCGCTTTTGTAAAATAATGTATATTGAATTTATACAGTGAAGACTATTCTGTCTATTTGTAGTCTATTTATTTTATACAATATAATATTTCTTATTCGGTGCTTTGTGTTTTTAGGTCAATTTCTTTGTTCTATCGTAATTCATGACTGTTTACTTGTCTTCAGTAAGTTTGTTTTAATGTAGGCTAGTATTTTTATTTTTTATTTTGTGATATTGGAATTGGTAACAAATTATGAAATTGCAGTGCATCAAATATTTTGATTGGATGAAAATCCTATTTTGAGCTATATAATGTATATCATTATTGTGATGGGGGCCCTGCAGTAAGTCATAGCCCTGGGGCCCAGTGAGGTTTTAATGCGACCGTGATTACAACTCTGACCAAAGTGTGCCTGTGCTTGGTGTGCTCCAATGTGTATTTGTGTGCTTGCGCTGAGGAGAGCTTCAAAGGTTTCTATTTATGTGTTTTTGTAGTATTGAGCAATGTAAATATAATATAACGAATGGGACACTATTCCATTCGTGTGTCCAAAAATTTGACTGGTACTATATATAGAATACAGTATATACATAAACGGAATATACACAAACTGGTGACAGAGATATAAAGGGCATTTAACAATTTAACAAACTTTACTATCCAAAATGAGTCTGACATCAGTGCACTGAACAGTGAAGTTGAAGTTTATTCAACTTTAATTCAATTCAATTCCATTCAACTTTATTCCTTTGAAGTTTTTCACTTCGGAACATTCATTCACGGATTTGCGCTACTGTCTTCACACACAGACGAAACTTACTAGAGAAGTGTGACATAATATTGGGGAGTGCGATGCACAAAGTAAGGGGGTTTGGTTGTAACGCATGTGGTTTGAATATTTATTTTACCATAGTAAAATTACAATTCTGGCTTAAGTAAAAAATTTTTATATCAGTTTTTATTATTCATTTAAAATTAGACAAATCTGCTATTATTTTAATCTCCAATCTGTTATTTATCAGTTCAGATAGTTTTTTTTTTTTAATGCTTTGATTACTAGCAGAAGACACTAACCAGTTTTAAATTCCAGTTGCGCAGATGGGGCAC
>NW_015505593.1:98203-99996 GCF_001515645.1 Sinocyclocheilus grahami
ATTTACTTTAATTTTAATGAGAAACAACGAGAAACAGGTGAATAAAGACTGACAGTCAATGTTTAATGTTTAGAAATTATTATTTCAAGACATGTAAAGCATTTTTGCTCATTTATGTGGGCCGTCCCAAGCATGGATGCATAATGTGTTCATTGTCAAACTCCAAAATCAGATGATTTTTTATTTCTTAAAAAAACGCCATTATTTTATTTGAAAAAAATAAATATATATATATTAACAAAATATTTTAGTTTGTCTTTTATATTTTTTTCATTCGATCAGATAAGATTTTAAGCTGTCATATGGTCAAGTTACAACGTGCCCCTCAGATGTTACAATGTGTTCCACCTATGGGGCATGTTGTCACATTTCACTTTCATTTTTTGAGGGTAAATAAAGAAAAACGTATACACTGGAAGTATGAAACAAAGTGACATATATTTGTACTAGACAAGTGCAAAATTACTGTGGATAAAAAAAATAATATTCTGAACCCCATGTGGATTTACACAAACTGAGAAAGTCAAGAAGTGTTACTTTGTGCCCCGCTCTCCCCTACCTCTGTAAATAAATTCTAAACAAATTCACGTCTCGCGCACTTTAATGCCCTTTGAATGTAACGCGTATGTTCCCTTGGAACTGGAGTCATGGCGGAATTTCATTTGAAGTCCACTTCGCAGGGCACTTACGGTAGAATAAGACAAAGCGTGAATTCTGCCTGAACAAGAAACCTCCTTACTGAAGGGAAAGTGTTGACTGGTGTCACTATCTCGCGAACGTGCCGGCGGATCTCCACCAAATTCGGGGGATCCCTTCAGCTCGAGGAGCCCTCTCGAAAGCCACCCTCCGCGCGTCGGTAGCCCCCCGGCATCGCTTGATCGGTCGACGCCGGACCACGAATTTAACCACCCGTAACTCCCAAACCACGCGGCTATCCACGCGGGGGTGGTCTCATTCAAAAGAGGGCCTCGAGACGTACACTCAATTCGCGTTCGAGAGGGTTCCTCGAGCTGATCCCCCGAATTTGGTTCGGATTCACCGCGTCAATACGGAGATATGGCCATTCAAAGTTTCAATGGTTTTTCATTGACTTAAGCTTTAAAGCGTTTCATCCAGGTCGCCAGTAGCAAACAATGGAGCGTGCTCTGCTGGACAAACTAAGTAATTACATCATTTCAAGCATTTTATCTGCATTATATGTTCTGTAAAAAAATTTTCATATCTGCGGCATATTCGCCGATATATCAGTATATATAGGCTCATATCGGCCGATAATATCGGCAAAACGATATATTGGTCGGGCTCTAATAATTTTGTTCAGTGTGTGTGTATATATATATATATATATATATATATTTATTACTAATAGATGCGCTATACTTTTATTATTTAGAAAGTGACCAATATTTTATATGTAGATTGATTTCGCCTCTCTAAACTGTTTCTCAAGCGCGCGCTCTCATCACCGCTGCTGCTGCGTGAATATGACGCATCACAACACCATGGAGACCTGAGGAAAAATGGGGATTAAATGGGTCATGTGATGCGATTTCAAGTTTTCCTTGATCTTTGAAGTGTTACAAGCTCTTGGTGCATAAAGAAGATCTGTAAAGTTGCAAAGACTAAAGTCTCAAATCCAAAGAGATATTCTTTATAAAAGTTAAGAGTCGACCACGCCTACCTAAAACGGCTCATTCTAACACGCCCCCACATGTCTACGTCACGATGTGGGAAGGTTTGCATAACGCCGCCCAAATGTTCACGCAAAGAAAGAAGGCGTAACTTTTATTCTC
>NW_015505593.1:100059-109822 GCF_001515645.1 Sinocyclocheilus grahami
TAGGGATATGCCGGTATCAAATTTTCATGTTGCGATTAATTGCTCATGCTTTTATCACGGTATGCGGTATTATCACGGTGTTGAAATTTAGTTTAAAAAAGTGCTGTCATAATACAGTATAACGGGGTTAATAACTTTATTATAACAAAAATAACTGAACATTTAAATGCAATAAAGCAATACAGAAAAAATTATAAAGTTAAAAGTCTTACACAGATTAAAGTGAAAAAGCACTTTAAAGACCAATAGGTATCACTTTACAATAAGACCTCATTAGTTAACCTTAGTTAATGCATTAACATTCACAATGAGCAATAGCTAAATTTTCTACAGAAGTTATTCATCTTTGTTTAAAATATATAAGTCTTAGTTCATGTTAGCTCATTAAATAACACAGTTGCAACTTTCGATTTTAACAACATGTTATTAAATATTGGAATACTTAAGATTAATGAATGTTCAGAATAATTTTTCATTGGCAGTTTGTTAACTAATTAATTAAATAATGTTAAATAATGAAGCCCTAATGTAAAGTGTGACCGAACAATAAAGAATCAAAATACTTTCAAACAATATCTAGGGCATGTTGTAGTGCAGATTAAAATGTAAAAAAAGTTTGAAAATAAATAGCCGATTAACTCTAAATATTTAAGTATTTGGCGCTGTGATGAACATCATAGCAAATACACAAATCTGAATGGCTATTTAAATCATTTAAACATAATTCAGAAACAGGAAGTAGTGCAGCTGCTTTGTTTACAGGGTTTCCGGGGTAACGGCTGCATTTAAATTAATTATTATTATTATTATTATTATTATTTCTGCAGTTTAGCGCCATCTGGTGTCAGAGAGTGAAAGTGCGCTTTCATCCAGAGCGTCTCCCACATGTTCCGCCATGTGCTTCTCATCCACGCTTGTTTACATCAGAGTGCTGCACATCTTTCATGCTGCATACAGCGGTGTTGTGAATTGTGACCAGTTGATGGGAAAAGTATTCTTAAAATGCATTCAAAATTCAGAATAATTTGTAATATATAATTATTCACGGTATTTAGAAGTGCCCACGATAACAATATCGTGCATATTCATTACCGTGATATATCTAATTACTGAATAGGGCACAAGTCTAGTCAGCTGTCTTAACCGTGGCTTGTGCCCTGCATCATCACTGTGTCTGTCACGCGACTCTGTTGCCCTTTCGGGCTTGAACTGATGGTAAAAGTAACGACATTATTAACTGTCTTGGTATTTACGTTGAAAGCTGAAGCTGCAATTATGGTAAGGGGCCTTAAATTTCCGACGCGTTCGGCCAATCACAATGCACTGGGTCAGCTGGCCAATCAGAGCAGACCACGCTTGTCAAAGGAGGGGGCTTTGTTGAAAACTACGTGTTTGAGAGAGGCGGGGCATCGAGGACCTACAATAATGTACAGTATTTGAAAAATAATGTGTTTTTTGAGCATTAAAGCATGTCAATATATTCTGTTACACCAAATACACAAAATAATGATCTTTAATATAGCATCATATGACCCCTTTAAAGTCCAAAACCTGACCTGAAATAACCTAACAAATCAATCGGGGCTAAAGTGGTTCCATTAACGACAAATTAAATTCACACAATCTCACTAATTTGTGCACGCTTATTCTTAAGCAGACCTTAATGTCGATCATGGATCAAATCAATCCATCATGGCTAACAGCGAATATATCTGTGCTGTGTAATGCATTTGAGACGTTGTGTTTTCCTCAGTGCATAACTGACATGTCACAGGTATATTTTTCATTTGTAAATGTGATAAAGTCATGCAAACATGTCCATTTTACTGTCAGGAGTGGGCGAGGCACGCGAGAGCAACGAGCGCTGCTGCGCGCATGCACGCTAAAACAGACAGCGCGCAATCGAATAGGAGCGCAATCATTCTGAGTAAAATATAAATTTTGCTAAAGAAAATTGTTTTTGGACATTAAATGTGTCTTTTGTAGGATTTTAAACCTACACATAAATTGTATTTTTATGATAGCAGTAACTGTAAGTGGACTATTGTAATAGGTAAATCAAATGTAAGCTAGTAGGCTACTAATTACTAAGCTCAAATAATGTGTGTTCCTTATAGCAGTTAAAATGTAGTCATTTTCTTTATTTTCATTTTTAATTCAGTGATTTTAACTTTTAATTTAGTTATTTTAATGCTTTAAATAGCAATTTTAGATTATGTTCTGCTATCTGTTCTGCAAACTATAAAAGGTACAGCTGTAATAAAACCAGGGAGAAAGGCTGCATGGCTAGAAAAAAAAAAAGAAAAAGTCAAATAATATTATGTGAGAGAGTGGTAATATCATTATGTTCCTATTGGTCAGTAGAGGAGCTTAGCTTAGTCTGACAGTTAGCCTGCTTTAGACCAGGTTAGTTTCCCAGCATAAGTTGCCACAGTGACTAAGCTTGATCTAGGCCTATGTTAAATTTGCTTTATGGAACCAAATCATTTGACAATGAGTCAGACTAACTGAAATAAGCCTGGCTTATTTAGTTAACTTGTTTTATGAAACTTGCCTCAAGACATTAAAGGGGTCATATGATGCGATTTCATGTTTTCCTTTCTCTTTGGAGTGCTACAAACTGATTGTGCATAGATAAGATCCCTGAAGTTGCAAAGACTAAAGTCTCAAAACCAAAGAGATTTTTTTAAATCAAAGTTAAGACTCTGCCACGCTCCCCTAAAACGGCTCGTTCTAACACGCCCCCACATATCTACATCACTATGTGGATATATTTGCGTAATGCCGCCCAAATGTGCACGCAAAGAATGAAGGCGTGGTTTCAGGAACAGCAGTTAGTGTTGATGCAGCCATGTCAGGGAGACGCTGTGTGTTTCTAGGTGAAAGCAAAAGCACATTATTTGGCCTTCCGAAAGTAGATGCATTTAGGAATCTTTAAGATTACTTACAACAGAACAGCAATGCATTTTATGGACGACCGTTTCGTGAACCTAGGAGAGGAGGTCATTCTGACTTTGCTATGACAATCTGGCGCTTCTGAATCAGCTACTGTAAGTATGTTTTGTTATTAGTTTAAGTATTTGCTATTGACTGTTCAAATGCAGAGTTTTGCGCATTGTGTGTGTGTGCGTGCACGCGTGTGAGAGAGAGAGACAGGGTCTTGTGCAAACACATACCAGCTTCATCACTGTGTCTGTCACGCGACTCTGTTCCCCTTTCGGGCTTGAACTGATGGTAAAACTAATGACATAATTTACTGTCTTTACATTTATTTTGAAAGCTGAAGCTGCGATTATGGTAAGGGGCGTTACATTTCCGACGAGTGCTTGCGGTGTTCGGCCAATCACAATGCACTGGGTCAGCTGGCCAATCAGAGCAGACTGCGCTTGTCGGAAGGAGGGACTTTGTAGAAAACAAAGCGTTTGAGAGAGGCGGGGCAGAGAGGACCTACAATAATGTACAGTATTTGAAAAATAATGTGTTTTTTGAACATTAAAGCATGTCAACATATTCTGTTACACCAAATACACAAAATAATGATCTTTAAAAAAGCATCATATGACCCCTTTAAATGTGATCATATTTTCTCCATTGCATCATATTGCATCGATTTGCAATTGTGTTGAATCGAATAGAATCGAAATTGGATCGCACTGCATCATAATATGGGTGAATTGCATTGCATCGCATCGGTAGCTGCTTCATATGTATCTTTAATGTATTGTATCGTTGGCTATGCATCGAGATGCGTATCGTATCGGCTTGAGTCATAAGATGCACATCCCTAACAGACATGCATATCGGTTGATTTCTTGAACACAATAGCCAATCAGAGTTGTTTTAAGTTCAAGTGTCCCTTCACTGCTCAAAATGCCAGAGTTTTGATCAGTGCTAGCACACTCGCGAATCCTCTCATTATAACAAAGAAAGTGCAGACACAATGTAAATAAGATATTCATTTTGCAGTGTGAGATTCTTTGATTATAATATAACAGAATTTTGTGATCTCGCGATGTTCATCACAGCGCCAAATAATGTTTCAATACATCGTTACTCATGTTTTGCATTTGATGTAAGTGGACAGTGGCTGGTAACATGCCTAATCACCCCTCTACATTGCGAGTAAATCACTCGCATATGCAACTAAATCTTCACTCTGGGCGACTAAATAATGTCTATCGTTAGCCATTGGCCGTTGTGTTAGAGGCTAATTACAAGTTTAGCATAGATATATTTTCACTCGCTGAACACTTGCTTGAGAGTTTCGCTCTCCGTCAAGCAATCTGTACTATTTCAATTCATCTCAATGGATGTGCAGCGTTCCTGTATTTGACACACCATAACTCTAGTGTGAAGGTGCATGACTCGCCGTCGCTTTGTTGAGAGCACGGTTTCTCACTCACACAAAGAAAGAGAGTGAGAGATACCTCACTGAATTGATGACGCGCTACGTGTAAACCATATTATTTGTTGTATTTTCCTGTCAAAATAACGGAGTTCATTTAGAATTATTCAGCTTTTAAGAACAAGCAGAAGATATGCCAGTTTCTCCGATAGTGGGCGAAGCTATTGCACAAACTGCAATCTCATTGGCTGGTGCTCATCTATTACGTCACTGTTTTGATTTCAGCAAATCAGTTTGAGCAAACGCTGACAACATGATTAATATTCATGAACCCAGCAGCTCATCTGTACTTAATGTAATGGGCAACATTGGGGGGGGGGCAAGTTAGTCAAATTATGTTAAATTATGACAAATGTTAGTCATGGAATCCCAAGCGCTAAATACCCTCAACATGTTTTTGCAGGGTTGAGCAATGTAACCAATCACAGACATATCAGTTGATTTCTTAAATGCAATGGCCAATCAGAAACGTTTTATCAGAATTCACTCACCGCTGAAAGCGCCGCGTTTTGTAAGTGCAGTTTTGCACGCTCGTGAATCATCTCATGACTAAAGGCCCTTTCACACGGCGCAAGTGTCTAGTTCATTCTCAATGGGAGACATGCGGAAAGCAGCAAAACGCGGGCGGTTTCACTGGTGGTGCGGAGGCGGAGCGCAAACGGTGCTCCTGCACCCAAAGTCCTGCCGCTTCCACTGGCACGGCGCTTCGCAGCAGACGCCGCCAAAGATAGAAATATTTTATCTTTTTGTGAGCGGCAGCCGTGTCGGTTTCAACCAATTAGTGAACAGATTACTAACAACCATGACCACATCAATATGATTGTTTTGCATTTCCAGCAAAGCTCTGCGCCTGGGATGCATTGTTTAGCCCATTTTAGAGCTGTAACGACAACACCGTGATGCAGTGATATTTTGCTTAAGGTTAAATTAAGACTGGGATGGGCCCCCCCCCAAAATTGCTATACTGGTTGGTTGCGATGCAATTGTGTCCAAATACTACTGCCACCTGGCGGGGAAAGCTGTCCCTCCCCTACCGGGCCTGTAGTCACTCGTCGGCCTTGGCCAGTGCTTATGCAGCCTGCGGAGAAGCTGCCTCTGCCCTACACGCCATGGCGTTATTACAGGTTCATCAGGCCAAGGCACTGAAGGACCTGCACGAGGGTGGTCACGACCCAGAAGTTCTCAAAGAACTCCGTACCGCTACTGACCTCGCGCTATGAGCGATGAAGGTCATTGCGCGGTCTCTGGGCCGTGCAATGTCCACTATGGTGGTCCAGAAGCGCCATCCCTAGCTGTGTCTGGCTGACATGAGGGAAACTGACAAGACACTGTTTTTAACTGCCCCCGTGTCCCAGACTGGCATCTTCGGCGACGCAGTGGAGAACTTCGCCCTGCAGTTTTCTGCCACACAGAAGCAGACTGAGGCCATCAAACACATCCTGCCCCGGCGTGCAGCTGCTGCCTCCACCCGGCCGCCCCCGCTCCCGCACAGCAAACGCAGCAGCCTCCAGCAAAGCAGCGGCGTGGAGCTGGTCGCAGGGCAGCCGCCCCACCCATCCAGGCCCCTGCCAAACCTGGTGGCAAGAGCAAGAGACCCTGAGACGGGTGACCCAGAGATGGAGGGAACTGCTCTTCGGGAGATGGTGAACGCACCACTCCCTCCCCCGTAGGAGGGCTGGGCGGAGAATCTTTTGTTTCTTTTTTTCCCTGCCACTGACTTCACGGTCAGTGGTACCCAAAACCTCGACAAAAGAGGAAATTCTTTCTATCTCTGGGTCCCCAGAGGAGATGGGGAGTTGTGGACAAGCCAGTCTCGGATCACACTCACCCTCCTCTCTCGCCAGTAAGTAGCTGTGAGCGGTTCGAGAGTGCGATCAAACGTACTACTCATGCACCCTCTGAGTGTTGCGCACACGCTGACCCCACTTCAGACCGGCAATGAGTCGCCCGGGCCAGGTCCCTGCGTTCCCCCTTGCTGCGCCACCGCCGGTACGTCGGTAGTTCCGTTGGTGCCACTTGTACGATTTCTGGGAGCCTGGCTAACGCTTCCCAGTCCGTCTCGTTGGCTCCGTCAGACCATTAGACTCGGCTATGCGATTCAGTTCGCCCGGCGCCCTCCCAGGTTCAGGAACATCTACTTCACTTCAGTGAAGGCAGCAGTGGATTAACTAGTTGGATTAAAATTGTATTTCCTACTGGCAGTGGAGGATGAACCGTTATCGCCGCTTGGTCCCTCTTTTACAAATGCTTTTACAAATGCTAGAAATGTGACTTTCTAAGGAAAGATTGCTATCATATAGCACACCTAGGCTCCTAACTGATGACGAGGAATTGACAGAGCAGCCATCAAGTCTTAGACAGTGTTCTAGGTTATTACATGCAGAGTTTTTGGGCCTATAATTAACATCTCCGTTTTTTCAGAATTTAGCTGTAAGAAATTACTCGTCATCCAGTTTTTAATATCGACTGTGCATTCCGCTAGTTGTTTCGCCGTGCTGCGAAGAAATATAGAGCGGAGTAGCATAACAGTGAAAGCTAACACCGTGTTTCCTGATGATATCTCCCAAGGGTAACATGTAAAGCGTGAAGAGTAACGGCCCTAGTACTGAGCCTTGAGGTACTCTCTATAATACAGCCTAAATCCTGACTGGAAATCCTCACAGATACCATTTTTCTCTAAGAAGGAATATAATTGTGAGGATACTATCTTTTCCAGTATCTTGGACAGAAAAAGGAGATTCGAGATCGGCCTGTAATTAACTAGTTCTTTGGGGTCAAGTCGTGGTTTTTTGATGAGAGGCTTAATAACAGCCAGTTTGAAGGTTTTTGGGACAAATCCTAATGACAATGATGAATTAATAATAGCCAGAAGAGGATCTATGACTTCAGAAAGCACTTCTTTTAGGAGCGTAGATGGAATAGGGTCTAGCATACATGTTGTTGGTTTAGATGATTTAACAAGTTTATACAAATCTTCCTCTCCTATAGTAGAGAATGAGTGGAATTGTTCCTCAGGAGATCTATAGCACACTATCTGATGCGATACTATAGCTGAAGGCTGCATGGTTAAAATGCATCTCTAATAGTATCGATCTTTGAAGTAAAGTAGTTCATAAAGTCATTACTGCTGTGCTGTTGGGAAATGTCAACACCTGTTGATGCTTTATTTTTCGTTAATTTAGCCACTGTATTGAATAAATACTTGGTTATGTTTATTTTCTTCTAAAAGAGATGAAAAGTAATCAGATCTAGCAGTTTTTAATGCTTTTCTGTAGGATAGGTTACTTTCCCGCCAAGCAATACGAAACGCCTCTAGTTTTGTTTTCCTCCAGCTGCGATCCATTTTCCGGGTGGCTCTCTTTAGGGTGCGAGTGTGCTCATTATACCACGGTATACCACAAGCTGGACGTTCAGTCCTTAGCCTCCCAAGTGCTGTCGGTGAGTGACTTAATTGACTTTATACTAGCGGTTGGCTAGTATAAACACAAGCATTGACTAGAGTGGCCGCAATCAGCTCCGGTGGCCGTGGAGCCGTAACATGCCGCAGACACGCACAGAGACGCCCAGACGCAGGTATTCACACGCACTTAATCTCTCTCTCTCCCTCTCTCTAATAACCGCATTAGACTGCATTAATAACTGTGTGAACCTGCATATCAATGACTCAAGCCTCTGTTATCAGCTCTAAAATGACGTTTTGGAATTTGCAATGGAAGGTTTGGGATGAGGTGTGTAAAAAAATTAGTTCAACCCACATGAGATTTCAGGACGGAAACATGTCAAATGTCTTGAAACAAATTATCTGAACAATGTCTTGATGTGTGGTTGGGACTCCAGGCCGTTAAAATTATTAGAGAAATAATACACTCCCGGAGGTGGTTATGTGGCCACGACTATATGGTATGGTCTTTCTCAGTTCTCAAACAAATTAAGAACTATTCGATTTTTATTGACTGAACGCAAGCGCTTATTCCGATAGAAAACACCGTATCAGTTTCCACTGATTAAGAAATATTTTTGTTTGCTTGGGTGGTAATATTAGGTCTATTATATTAATAGGGAAGGGAGCCCAAAACTGTGTTTTTTCTACATCACGAAAATAGGTAAATCCGGACCTGCCATCTAATGTGTGTTTTGGCCATGTAATGTTGCTGAAATTAAATGTTATTACCTCTGAGTCAGAGCAGCGATCATGGACGAGAGAACACAAGCAGACACCGCTGGAAGCTTCTAATGCTCATCAGTAAATCGGTGGAAAATATATAGAAATCATGATTCTGTCTGAGCTATGCGTTTTAAAACGAACACTAACTAGTGTAAATGAAGCCTAACAGATGTGTAAACTGAAGACTATTTGAGCTTTATTAAAACTATTTTGCACTGATTTATTGTGCAGTGGCTCAGGAGATGAATCTTTGAGTTTGTATAAACATCAACAAGCTGAAAAATAAAACCAAAGTTTTTTTTTTTTTTTAGATAATGTAATCTTGTTAAAATTTATTTCATAAAATTGGTATCGGAAAAAGTATCACTCAGGAAGTCAAGGTATCGGTATCAATATCGAAAAATTTTGAACGATACCCAGCCCTACGCCAAACACATGCGTATCATATGCACGCCAAAGTCAATTTTTGACTTTTTGACAGTTTTCATTTTTATTTGGCGTACTATTTCCACGCATTTTCATGAGACTGGGTTAATTTCCCTCGACGCTGAATATTTCTACTTCAATTGATCTTTCATCTCTCTCAGCCTTCAAATTAACAACAAATGGTTTTAAATATCTCTGTATCTTTATTACACCAGTATTGGATTATTTTTTTAAAGGGGTCATATGATGTTGCTAAAAAGAACATTATTTTGTGTATTTGGTGTAATGAAATGTGTTTTTATGCGGTTTATGGTTAAAAAAACACATTATTTTCCACATACTGTACATTATTGTTTCTCTTCTATGCCCCGGCTTTCTGAAACGCGTCGATTTTTTACAAAGCTCATCGGTCTGAAAAATGAGGTGTGCTCTGATTGGCCAGCTATACAGTGGGTTGTGATTGGCCGAATTCCTCAAGCATGTGACGGAAATGTTATGCCCCTTACCATACTGTGGTGCCGTGTCCCGGCACAACGAGATAAAACACATTATAAACAAGGCATTTGTTGCATCCAATGGGGACATAATTACTGATTATAATTACTTATACTGTCTTTTTTTTATGCATTGCGTTGCATCGCGCCGCGTAAACATAAAACGGTAACACTTTACTTGAAGGGGGACTGGCAAGACACCTTCATAATCATGACATGACACATGTCATGAATATGAAGGAGGTTTTATGCATGTTTATGACAACTGTCATT
>NW_015505593.1:109854-116654 GCF_001515645.1 Sinocyclocheilus grahami
AATGACAGTTGTCATAAACATGCATAAAAAACTTCATATTCATGACATGAGTCATGTCATGATTATGTATGTGTCATGTCATGATTATGAAGGTGTCATGTCAGTCTTATGCACACCCCTTCAAGTAAAGTGTAACCCATAAAACTATGCCTGCATTTGTGATTGGAGAAATTACAAAAAAGTGCTACTCTACACTGCTCAAAACTCGCGTTTGAATCATCAGTGGCAAATTCTTTAAATATGAAAACATACTTACAGACTGTGAGTCAGAACAACCAGCATTGTAGTCTACTCTCCCAGGAAACAGTCCTCCATAAAATGCGCTGCACACGTCTGAATATTTGGGTTGAACGGTTCTGGAACAGTGTTGTAAATACAACTTAACCACTGATTTCTAGTCGTGTCCTCTTTTGGAAGGCCAAACTAAGTATTTTCGCTGTTACACCAAAGCACAGCGTCTTCACAACATGGCGGCGGTGGCAGCAACAATAAAGTTTACGCCGGCGGTGGCAGCAACAATAACGTTTATGCCTTCTTTCTTTGCGTGAACATTTGGGTGGCGTTATGCAAATCTTCCCACATCATGACGTAGACATGTGGGGACGTGTTTGAATAAGGCGTTTTAGGAGGGTGTGGACCAGTCTCAACTTTTATAAGGAATATCTCTTTGGGTTTGAGACTTTAGTCTTTGCAACTTTAGGGATCTTATCTATTCACGAACAGCTTGTAACACTCCAAAGAGAAAGGAAAACTTGAAATCGCATCATATGACCCTTCAATAAAAACTAAATTCCTCTTGTCGATACGATCAAAAAAGACCTCAAAACCTTGTGTACACTACCCATTTCCTTCCTGGGCAGAATAAATGTGATAAGAATGAATATTCTCCCTAAATTCTTATATTTATTTCAGTCCCTTCCCTGTTACTTATCTAACCATTTTTTTCAAAGATATTAATAAACACTTTTCTAAATTTATTTGGAACCACAAAATGCCCTGTATCAATCTTAACAAATTAACAAAACCAAAAGATAAGGGAGGGTGTTGCTTTACCAAACTTTCAATTCTATTATTGGTCAGCACATGTGAGGCACATGGTCAGTTGGTTTAATGAAAAAACGGACTCCATGTGGCTTAACATGGAAGCAATGACCTGTGCTCCCCTTCCGATAAAATTTCTGCCTTTTATTATAAATATTAAAAACTCAAATTCATTTAAAAAAATGTTATTCTTTCAAATACTCTTTTGGCATGGAGAAATGTCAGAACATATCTTAAAACCAATCTTTCCTTGCTATCTCCTAATACTTTTAACCCTGATTTTCCCATTTCTCAGCATAATATAGATCTTTCAGTTTGGTTAAAATTAGGGATCTCAAAAATATATTAGTTTTTTTCTTTTTAGGTAAAACATTTAAATCTTTCCAACAATTATCGTATCAATATAACATACCACAATCTAATTTTTTCAAATATCTTCACTTTATAAAATCTTTGGTAAATTGAGATTTGAACTTACTGGCATTGAACAGATTGTGACAAATAATTTTTTCAAAGGGTTCATTTCTGTTATATATGAGCCTTGTCTGACACATGTACTTCCTCTCTAGAGAATTTGAAGAATGTTTGGGAAAACAATTTAGGTCATATAATTGATAATGCAGATTGGTCCACTGTATGTAATAATTTGTACTTTAAGTTTACTTCATTGGGGGTTCATAAACTCAATTACAAATTTATTAATAGAATCTATCTCCCACCATTGAGTCTGAAAAAGATTTATGGGAACTCCTCTGGCCTCTGTTTTAACTGTAAAAAATGAAAGGGAACATTTCTTCACTGCTTTCAGTATTGTGATAAAATCATTCCTTTTTGGACCAAAATACATAATTTTTTACAAGAACTCCTTAAGTTGCCATTTAATTTCTCGTTGGAATTGTATCTGTTATCTATTGGATTGGAGACTTACATTGACTCACATGCTAAACACCTGTTTTTAATATTGGTTTATTTGGCAAAGAAATGTATATTGTTACTGTGGTCAACCCCTCAGGTACCTTCTTTCAAAATGTGGAGGTCTCAAATATCTGCATTACTTCCACATGTGTTTCTTTTTTCCATTTTTTTCTTTCTCCCATTGTACAATTGAGGCTGTATTTGTATGTTTTTGGACATTGGAGTAACCGACGGGGGAAAAAAGTTATAGTTTGGTTTGTAGAGATCAAAGCTTAATCTAGTTCAGGACTGTTTTGATTATCATAACCCTATATGGCATTTTAAGAGATTATGTTGTGAATAAAATAGTTGATCCAAAAATAAAACATCTTATCACTTACCTTTTATTTGGTTTCTTATCCATATGACTTACAAAAGTCATATGTTTTAATAGTGTTCCTGTGGCTCAGTGGTAGAGCATTGCGTTAGCAGCGCAAAAGGTTATTATTATTAAAAAATTATTATTATTATTAATTGTGATCAAAGTTATGTTTACATTCATTCTCATGGTCTAACAAACTTGTGGAAAGTACTTCCTTCCCTATTAACAGTAGATGAATATTGTGATTAATATCGATATCATATGTAGCATCTGTGTGTAATAATACACACTATATATTCTCTTTTTATATGACAAATACTCTGTAACCTCAGTTAACAAGCCATATGAGGACCCATGGACCCTTCCCCCCGGAATGCGTAACACCCCAGGAAGTCGAACAGGATATGGAAAAAAGGATTGTGACAATATTTTTGGCCATATCGCCCAGCACTACACATCAGGGGTTTTCCCTTAAACAAAAAATGGTTTAAAGGGATCATGGATTTTTTTTTTAAATACTAAAATTATATTTTTATTTATGTTCCTTGTGGTTCCCTTATTAATTGTATAAAAGTTTTATTAAAGTCCCCACACACACAAACACACAGAAAAATGTCCGTCAGAAAGGGCACAATTGCATTGAGTTCTTTTGTGTTGTCCTGTGCTTAAGTGGTTTAAAAGTGCCTGAATGTTTAAATTAGCAAGACTTAAAAAGAAATTATAACTGTTCGGAGCATCTTTCACGCTAAAATGTTTGCATGACCTATGGGAATGAGTGAAATTTTGCACAATACCTGCAGTCCCATGCCGAAATTCAAGCCCTGCCATTATTTTTGGCAAGCCCTTTTTTTTTTCGTATCGACTTGTACCTTGTACCAAAGTATACTTACTTTTGAACAATACTTTTAAAATCACTGGTCAAATGTCTGTTAATAAAACAAACACACTTGTGGGTTAAGGACCCTTTTTTAGTCTAAACTTTTGACTGGCAGTGTATGTTGTAATTATATTATATTATTATAAGTATTTCTAAGGGTGACAACCTCTTTGATATTTTGCATGTCTGTGGTTCATCATCTGACACATCATTATCGTACATACTACCATTCAAATTGTTGAAGAAAATAAATGTGGATCAGTGCGTTATATGATTTCTCATGAGTAATAATGCATCTCTGTCTTATTATAGGAGCTAAATGCGGCATTGGGAGAGAAAGCTGATAATGCTGAATGGCTCTGCCAACGAGCTTATGCCTATATACTATTGAAAGACTACACAAGTAAGCACTAATTTACTTGCATGCTACAGAGGGACTACAGCATTAAGCACATAGTTACCTAGAAACTGTTGTCATTTGCAGTATTTTTAAGAATTATTACTAAAAAAAACTATTGTTAATTAGTGCTGGGTGTTTCATGAATCAATTTGGTTCAGATTCACATGCTCTTTATTCAATTAGATTCCGCTCTCAATACGACATTGATTTATTTGAATGTATGTCTGGTACAGTTAGTCAATTTTTCTTATTCTTTTTATTTATAACTATATATAGTGATACTCCAATCAGACATTTATTCAGGGCCTGAATTTCATTTTTGAAAATGGGGGGAATTCCCCTCTTAGGTTACTCTTGTGAGAGGGGAAGCAGCTTTCACACAGGAGTCTGGATCATGGCTGTTTACCACAAAAACAACATTTATCCATTATTTTGATTTCAAATCCAAACATTGTCACTGAAAATGCTTTTTCAGCATTGCAATTCTTTTTTTACACAGTACAGTAATACAATCTTTAACAGACATGTTTAAACACAATAATTATTCAATGCTTTTTGCTTTTGCATTTACTTCTAGATTTATATATTAAGTTTCTCAAGCAAGTGGCAAAACATTTAAACTACTTTTCTTACGTTATCACAAACTTACCATTGACAGAAATAGTCAGCTCTACTGCCTTTCCTTTTTTTTTATTTAAATCTTTATTACAAGCAATCATGCCGTTAATAAAGAACTTTGTTTTTCTACCTCCACGTGTGGCATCTATTATTGCCTAGTTTATCTAAAAGTGCTCTTTCCCTTTAAACCTAGCCAAAAAGTCATGTGTTGACTGTGAAAAACAGTAGACTTTAATGATATGCATTTATGATCTCCATGTTCATATTTACTGCAAACAATGCGCTGTTACTTTATTTCAGCGCTTGCAGCGCAGCAATAGACTCGGTGTGGAAGCGATCTCTGCACTGCTGCAGACGCACTGCCGGACCGCAACTGTGTGCAGTGAACGCTTTAATCCGTTAACATGCAAACGGAGTATTGTGAACCTGGCATTATGTATGTGCGCTGCGAGTGTGCATGAGCGCACGGTCTTCAGGAGAGCGCGCGAGCGCTGAATGGTTAAACACGGGCAAGAATGAAAAAGTAATGCAATTTATAAACTTTAGTGACGATGTGACACTACCTCGATTGTGCAAGTGACAATTCCTGTGTCAACTCTGCAGCGTGCAGCTCGCTTATAGACAGACGCGATGTGTGTGGTGATTTGAAGCCATTTGCATATTTTTGAAAGAGAAAGAGAGAGAGCGCACGCTGATTCACTCACGCTGTTTGTGAAGTTACGTCTCTCACAAGGTTTTCAAATGACTTTATAAGTTATTTAATGAAGAAATATAGCATTATAATTATTTCACCCACGCCGGACAGAGACTGATATGGTGCCGCTGCATGTCGGGCCAATCCTCTCATGGCAGCATCATCAGCTTGAGATCGGTTTTTTGAGATCGGCCTTTTTAGAGACCACCGATCAAAAATCCCAAAGCGATTATCGGCCGATAGTGATCGGTAGCCAATCAATCGGAGCACCCCTAATATATATATGTATATACAGTGGTGTGAAAAAGGTTTGGCCCCCTTCCTGTTTTTTAAATTTTTTGCATATGTCACACTTAAAAGATTCAGATCATCAAACTAATTTTTATATTACACAAAGATAATGCAAGTAAATACAAAATGCAGTTTTTAAATGATTATTTATTTTATTAAGGGAAAAAAGCTGTCCAAACCTGCCTGGCACTACGTGAAAAAGTAATTGCCCCCTAAGTCTAATAACTAGTTGTGCCACACTTTGCAGCAACAACTGCAATCAAGTGTTTGCGATAACTGGCAATGAGTCTTTCACATCGCTGTGGAGGAATTTTGGCCAACTCTTCTTTGCAGAATTGTTTTAATTCAGCCACATTGGAGGGTTTTCGAGCATGAATGGACCGTTTAACCCTTTGACGTGTACGATCACACTGGTGTGATCAGTCTTGGCTGGTCCCTGAAGCGTACGATCACACCGGTGTGATTAGAACGTTCAGTGCGTCACGTTATCAAATGCTGAATTTAAATATGCTTTCGTGCTCTGGCTGGTGCGGGGCCAGATCGGACGTGCTGAGCGCTTGTCATATTATCACAAATATTCAGTGTTTTCAACCATATAATGCTTATTTTAGGTTTCAGACATTTAAATACACATAAGTACTAGCAAAACCATACATCTATAATTTGTAAAATACACGCTGATGTCTATGGAAACGGCAATAATCATCCTAAAAAATAGAATCTGACGACATGTTTTTATTGATATCATATACAGATTGTGTAGGTAACTATAAAGTTTACTCTGCTCTTCTCCCAGTTTACCGGAAACCTAATTTAACATGTTTCGGGAGGAGAGGATGAATTTGTGCGTTGTAAATCCCACAGCTCGTATTCAGAACGGGCTAACATGGCGGTGCCCATCACACGGTAGAGATCAAATAACACGGTCGTTATAAAAGTGTTTAAACTACCAAATAGATTTACTTGTACATATTTCAGAATCAGAATATCAGATATTTCATAATATAGTGAGCATGTTTGTGAATATTTTGAATAAAACAGGAAAAATTTAATAAAAGCGATCCATGTGTCATACAGCGCTACTGTGGCTGTGTTGTCACATGACAAGCATGACGCGTCGCCATGGAAACAATAAGACAATACATTCTAAAATAACGGTCGCCTAAAAAACTCGCGCTGGGGGCTCAGCTAGAATATTTTAAACTCACATGCGAAAGGGTTAAGCATCTCAATCGGATTTAAGTCCGGACTTTGATTTGGCCACTCCAAAACCTTAATTTAGTTTTTCTTGAGCCATTCAGAGGTGGACTTGCTGGTGTGTTTGGGATCATTGTCCTGCTACATAACCTAAGTGCGCTTGCACCATATTGAGGGGAGGATGGATAGGGCCATGTATCGTGAGATTTTGGGCAAAAACCTCCTTCCCTCAGTAAGAGCATTGAAGATGGGTCGTGGCTGGGTCTTCCAGCATGACAATGACCCCAAACACACAGCCAGGGCAACTAAGGAGTGGCTCCGTGAGAAGCATTTCAAGGTCCTGGAGTGGCCTAGCCAGTCTCCAGACCTGAACCCAATAGAAAATCTATGGAGGGAGCTGAAACTC
>NW_015505593.1:123410-139411 GCF_001515645.1 Sinocyclocheilus grahami
TTATTTGACACCTGATGACACACACGATCTCTGCGTTGTTTGTTTGGGCAAAGAGCACGCACGCGATGTCCTTGAGGGGCCAATCCGCGTTCATTGTGAGCGTATTTTAATGAAAAGCTCCGCTCTCGTTTGTCTCTCTTTTCGAGGAAAGGGGGGCAGCCATCTGCTTCCCATGGCTCAGGACCCACCACTGCTAAGGCACGGAGGAGGATGGGCTCGTGGGGATCGCAGGTGGATCCGGCTGATAAGTTTAAAAAGGGGTTTTCCCTCTCACGCTCGTCGGCTGTGGACGAGAGTAAGCTGCTGGAGGATGATGTTAATTCTTTAACATCGTTTGATCTGGGGGCCAGTGCTCTGCTGGGTTCGGCACAGTAAGAGCAGGAGATGTCTGAGGATGGTGAAGAAGCTGAGGCTGAGCCTTCCCAATCCTCCTGCTCTGCATATGGTGAGTTTTGAGCGTTATCTTTCTTACGCATTCATCGATTCTAGCATACGAGTTATGTCAACATCGAGGCGATGCGCGGAAACGACTATGAGAGGATGCCCCTGTAAAAAAGACGACTGGCTAGCTATCTTTCTATGGGTGAGACGTCCTCTCTTAAAAACTCCCTCCTTGCCATCTCGCTTAGATGGCAGGGCATACGCAGCAGCAGGTCAGTCTGTTGCTTTGTTGTGCACGATGCGGTGCTCCAGGCATATTAGGCTGACCTGCTGGAAGACCTGGATAAAGGCCTGATGAGGTAGCTGAGTTTCGCCACACCACAGATCTCACTCTCTGTGCTACTAAGCATGGCAGCTATAGTAGGTATTGAGAGACATCTGTGGGTGAACCTGGCAGATATCAGAATGGAAGAGAAGGGCTTTCTTCTTGATGCGCCGGTTTCGCCTTCCAAATATTTTTGGTTACCTCTGTTGAGACAGTGGTCGAGAAGTTTAAGGAGGCAAAGGTGCGCTCAGCGGCCTTCAGTCCTTCATTTCACGATGGTCCAGGTCTAAGCCCGAACAGCATAGGGGTCCTGGTCCGTCTCGGTCTGAGGATCAGAGACGACCACAGAAGGCTAATGTCGCGGCTCGCGCTCCTCCCCAGCCTGCGGGTAGGGTTAGAAGGAATCGCGGGTCAAAGGGAGATAGGCAAGACCTAGGGATGTGATCCAGACAAGGCATCAGCGCTTTTGTCCGGATCAGAGTGATACTTGAGTATCTACTCGTTTCCTTCGGGGGTCTTACATCTTTTTTTTCCTGCATTTCCGTCTCCTATGCTAGACCTATATGTTTGGCTGGTTCTGTGGCTTCATAGTGACCACCTTGCAGATGGTCTGGACTAGAGGCTTATTTGAGTCGCCTCTTGAAAGGGGCTCCGGCGCGGGGACCATGGTGGGTGAGTATGATCCATTCTATATATACTATATATATGTATATATATATGTATATGTATATGTATATGTTTTGATGTTTTATTTAAAAAAATTCACAAATCTAACCTTTCATTGAGCTAAAACAATAGAAAATGGGGGAAAATCTCATTATGAAATAAATGTTTTTCTCAAATACACGATGGGCACAATTATTGGCACCCCTAGAAATTCTTATGAATAAAATATCTGTGAAGTATATTCCCATTCATATTTACAATTTTGAGCATACCAGTGTGATTATGAACATGAAATTATCCAGCCATGGCTTCCTGTTTCACAGGAATGTAAATAGGAGGGAAAGCAAAAGGCCAAATTCCCTTAATAATCCATCACAATGAGAAAAACCAAAGAATATATTTCTGATGTGCAGCAAAAGATAGTTGAGCTTCACAAATTAGAAAGTGACTTTAAGAAAAGAGCTAGAGCAGTGAAAATTCCCATTTCCACCATCAGGGCAATAATTAAGAATTTCCAATCAACAGAAAATGTTACAAATTTGCCTGGTAGAGAACGTGTGTCTATATCGTCCTAATGCACGGTGAGGAGGAGAGTTTGTGTGGCTAAAGACTCTCAAAAGACCACAGCTGGAGAATTGCAGAAAATAGTTGAGTCTCAGGGTCAGAAAACCTTAAACAAAAACAAAAAATTCAAACAGCACCTACACCACATGTTGTTTGGGAGGGTTTTAAGAAAAAAAAATTAAGAAAAGAAAATGCTTTCATCCAAAAACAATCCCCAGCATATTCTGTTGTCAGATACGACTGGAACTTCAAATGGGACTGACTTCTATGGTTAGATGTAACAAAAAAAATAGCTTTTTAGCAACAAACACTCAAGATGGGTTTGGTGCACACAGGGATAAAAAGTACCCCATGTGTACAACGACACATACTGCTGTATTTTTAATGTTGTGGGCCTATATTTCTGCTGGAGGTCCTGGACATCTTGTTTAGATACATGGCATCTTTGATTCTATCAAATACCAACAGATAAAAAATCAATAAATGACTGACTCTGTTAGAAATCTTATAATGGGCCATGTTTGGATCTTCCAACCGGACAATAATGTAAAAACAAACCTTAAAAACAACACAAAAATGGGTCACTGGGCACAAAACCAAGCTTCTGCTATAGCCATTCCAGCTCCCTGACCTGAACCCTATAGAAAATAAGTGTGGTGAACTGAAGAGGAGAAGCACCATCATGGAGCTGGGAATCTGAAGGGTCTGGAGAGATTCTGGATGAAGGAATTGTCTCTGGTCTCTTGTAAGGGGCTCTCTAACCTCATCAGGCATTATAGGAGAAAACTCAGAGCTGTTATTATGCCAAATGGAGGTTTCAAAAAGCATTGAATAAAAGGGTGCCTTTAATTGTCCAATGTGTATTAGAGAAAAACATTTGTCATAATGATATTTCCCCCCATTTTAAATTCTTATTCTCCAATGAAAGGTTAGATTTATGTGAATTTTTAAAATAAAATATCAAAATGATTTATTTTCACAGCCGCCTTTGATCATATTTACCAAGGGTGCCAATAATTCTGACCACGCCTGTGTATATATACATATATATATATTTATAAGTAGTAAGTACCATTCACCTTATGACAAAAATGATTTATGATGGCCCTTGATTGATGGCTTTGACCTTTTGTGACCTTTCCCCTCCCCCACGAGGGCCACCCACATCGCGACCACCCACGTTGTGTTGACCCAGTGACCTGTTAGATATCCAGATGTGAAAATCGGCATATGTGGAATTCTGGTGTCAACCTATGACCGCCGGGGGAAGACATATGATGTTTGTTCAGATGTTTGTACGTTTCAGAGGATGACACAACCATAAATGAACTCCTGAGGAATGTTTTTGTAGATTTTAATGGTCCGTTCCCACATCCGGGGGGTTTCCCCCATCTGGGTCTGCGTGTTCGGTTGCATTCCAAGTCAGGGGATTTTTGCTCTCTCTCTCTCTCTCTCTCTCTCTCTCTCTCTATGGGAGATGTGAGAAAAATATTGGTTTTAAGGCAAATAATTAGACAATTCTATCAGATCATGAAATCATATCACAATATGTGTGCCCACACACACACATATAATATGTTGACTATTTAAAAAGATTCTCAACATAATAAAATAATTTAAATGAAATATGTAACATGACTAATAATGAAATTGGGGATAAATCAGTAAATAAAGAAATACAAATACGCACGCGTGCACATTCAATCGTCCCGAGTCTTATTCTCTTCTTTTAAATGAAAATAAATAAATAAATAATTTATGTGATCACACATGATATAAAACAAAGCAAAACATTTACACTAGTTTTAGTCATCGCTAAAAATATAAAAACGTCATGTCAAAAAAACATTTTACTAGGAGCGGGACGTCGAAATGGGTAAAAGGGGGAAAAAATATATATATATACACAGTGGGTACGGAAAGTATTCAGACCCCCTTAAATTTTTCACTCTTTGTTAGATTGCAACCATTTGCTAAAATCATTTAAGTACAATTTTTTTTCCTCATTAATGTACACATAGCACCCCATATTGACAGAAAAACACAGAATTGTTGACATTTTTGCAGATTTATTTGTCAATATGGGGTGCTGTGTGTACATTGAGGAAAAATATTGTACTTAAATGATTTTAGCAAATGGCTGCAATATAACAAAGAGATTAAAAAGCACAGATTAAGTTAAATGAAAAGCCTACACCACCACACACTTCTGATGACCGATGGTAGAAAATACCTACACCGTTAAAACCTAGTAAACAATATGTATTAAACATATGCTTTTGGTGTTAGGACTGCTTATTAATAGCGGTAATGCTTTTAAGTTTTAAGGGTTCACAAGTCTCAGTTCTATATTATTAAAAAAAAATTTAAATTTCTGTACAAGGTTTCAATTTATATAAAATTCCTATGATATTACAAAAGAATCATGTTGTTGCAGCATTTTTAAAAATAGGGAATACCAACTCCAAACAGTTCCTCAACACACACACACACCATTCAGGAAGGTCAACCGCTCAGGGCAGCACCGCCTGCCATGGGTGAAAACACTACAAGATAGTTTTCCAACTTTTTCCCAAAATCAAGTATTGTATTGTACATTTGTATAACACTTACTGATTTTAAAGCATAAACTTGCTTTAAGGCTTGAATAAAAGGTTACCAAATGTAGTTTCATATCTGTTGTGTTCTATCAAAGTCATTAACCAGTTCTCTTTGTTTTATAAGATTTACTTTTATGAGTGTGATAAATATATGTTCAGCACACGATGAAACGATAATCAGGCTACCAAATAAGTTTGGCACAATGTTTTTAAGAAAGGGATTTTATTTATTTATTTATTTTTAAATACAACTAAACCAGATAACAGATTATTCTTTCTTTTTGACTCCCATATAGAATAATTATGGAATAAACCTTATCGTCCATGTTTTTCCCTACAGACCCCAAAAATAATGTCCATACAAGATCTATGGGGCCACAGTTGTAAATTCAGGAGACCTATATTTACCCAGAAAACGGTTACTCTTCATTTAAGAAAAGTGCCATAATGTATACAGAAAAACCTCTCTTGATCTATTGTGACTGACGTTGTACTTAGTCAAAGGATCAGGATTATGGATGATGCTGTACACATTTTTCTCTAAGGTTTGGCAGCATTCAGAGTTTTTTAGGAATAAATGAAAATTTTAAAAATTACTCCCTACTTGAGATTGTTTGACTAAATCGATATTACTTCAAGGATATGTTTTGTACACTTTTGGCAGATTTGCTAGAGGGACTTCCATTGACCCTGTTGTAATGTGATTGCAATTAAGAACCATATACACTACATGCCCTTGAAAAAGGTTATAGACAGTCTTTTATACAGGAAATATGTTTGCGCAACAGAAATATGTATCATTATAACAAATACCTAATACTGAAATCCTCTATTATAAACTATTGTGAAAGTTTTCATGTTAATTTTGATGACCTACCCACTAGGGGTTGCACAGACTAATCGACTAGTTGACTTCAATGCTCTGCCATGACGCTTTAAGCTTGTCGTCGACTAGTCGCTGGTCATATAGAGGGCGCAACTGGATAAGAAATCTTTGAAGGAATTCCACATTTACACTCGGTTTACAAACAGTTCAAATGACAAATAAATGCATATTCTGAAAGCGCTCCACAAGACATGTGTGATTATATTACTGGATGCTCGAAACTGAACGGGAGAATGAATGTTTTAAACAGCTTATTGTACAGGTAAGTTAATCGCCGTTCTAATCTAATGCGCTGCTGCACTGTAACGCACACACACAGGCTACAGACAGTTGCGCGTACATCACGTGCACAGAATCATTCAGTGCGGAAATGTATTGTCAACACTGTTCTGTGATTTTTCAATAAAATAGCTTAGAAATTGAAAAGTTCAAGCATATATTTCTTAACTAGTCAATTCCACAGTTGCACTACTAGTAGAGAGAGACTCTGCCAGGTAGAATTAATTCACACACGCAATCGCTCTCACTATTGCATTCATATTAATGTAATCTTTACTGTGCTACTTTATCTGTATCTGATTTAGAACGAGCAGAAATCTGTGAGAAATATAACGACCCAAATACAAAAGAACTGATAAAAAAGCTGTTATATGAGCAATAGCCGTGTGGGCAGCGCTGTGTCATATGCCATAGCTGTGCACAAGGTGTTTGTCACAGCCCCAGACTTATTTGTTCATTAATGACGTCATCCGTGACTAGTCGACTTCGACTCGACTTTCATCACATAAAAGTCGACTTCAAAAAATCAGAAGTCGTTCAACCGCTACTACCCACTAGCTGATGCCACTCTATACTTTTTCATTGTTTGTTTTTAGCTGAAGACTATTATTAGACTTTGGTCAAACGTGCCACAAGTGTTCGCAGGAAAACATGAACAAAAATACGGTATAAGATAATTAAAGGAAAGTCCTTCTACAAGAGAGTGTTTAAACTGAGATTGTGATGTACTGATTGTAAACGTCTGCCGTTTAGTTTTGTTCCAGGAAACCGGTACGACTAACTGCACGTTGTCATGTTTGGCTTTAAGAAATCATGTGGCCAGCAGCTTTTAACATCTCTTAATTCTCTAAATGTTTCACAATTGTAAATGTTTGTTTAGCTTAAATATTAGTTTATAGTCAGTTACAAAAGTGCCAGTCGTGAAACTTATATTTATGATAGAGCTACAGGGTTCGGTTAGTTAGGTGCCTGTAAGCAGTGAAACCTTTATGGTAAAAGCGTCAGAGACGAGGGTGTTACTCAAACAGTCCATAGCATTATCTTTTAATAATATATTTCATTGAATGTCACTAAGACAAATTCTGTAACAGTGTTCATAAATACGTTGAAATAAATATAAACGTACAAATATTTATAATCACAATATAGCCTAACACAAATGCTTGTTCTAACTCTTTCGTCAGTTTTTTTTTCTTCATATGGTTACACTTTGCAATTTTATGTTTCACTACTCTTATTTCCCCATCTAATCGTAATTGCTAGGCCTTGCGCTTTGTTTCCTAGTTTTCGCTGTCATGTTACAGATGATAGAGGACAATATTTCTGTGAATTTGCTTGATTTAATGAAATATCGCTTTAATCCTTCGTCTTCCTTGCTTTAACCATTTATTAATATTTATTTTCTGTCTACACTCGTACATTCTATTAGGTCTGCTCGTTTTCTTTTTTTTATTCAATTAATTTAAAAACAGTGTACAAGCATAGTTTGCAAGAACAAGCAGCGATAATTTATGAGATAATATCTTGCTGAATGAGTTAGGTGTTACTGTATGTTTAATAATCCGCTTTTGGATTTCAGTTTTTCCCCAGTTTTCCCCATATTTATCCATTAAAATTGATATAAATTTTTTTCCAATGTCTTAATTATTTTAAATGGCAGAGTTACCTCGTAATCTTTAATCAATCTTAAATCAATCTGAACTACGGCTATGTGTAGTAAATTCTGCTCCATCTGAAAGCACGTGATGATGATTTCCTGCTGATTACAGAACCAGCTTTTTTAACAAAATGCACATGACAATCACATTCGATTAATCGTACAGCCCTACTGTATACATTATGGCACTTTTCTTAAAGGAAGAGTAACCGTTTTCTGGTTAACTATAGGTCTCCTGAATTTACAACTGTGGCCCCATAGATCTTGTATGGACATTATTTTTGGGGTCTGTAGGGAAAAACATGGACGATAAGGTTTATTCCATAATTATTCTATATGGGAGTCAAAAAGAAAGAATAATCTGTTATCTGGTTTAGTTGTATTTAAAAAATAAAATTAATAAATAAAATCCCTTTCTTAAAAACATCGTGTCAAACTTATTTGGTAGCCTGATTATCGTTTCATCGTGTACTGACCATATATTTATCACTCATAAAAGTAAATCTTATAAAACAAAGAGAACTGTTTAATGACTTTGATAGAACACAACAGATATGAAACTACATTTGGTAACCTTTTATTCAAGCCTTAAAGCAAGTTTATGCTTTAAAATCAGTAAGTGTTTTACAAATGTACAATACAATACTTGATTTTGGGAAAAAGTTGGAAAACTATCTTGTAGTGTTTTCACCCATGGCAGGCGGTGCTGCCCTGAGCGGTTGACCTTCCTGAATGGTGTGTGTGTGTGTGTGTGTTGAGGAACTGTTTGGAGTTGGTATTCCCTATTTTTAAAAACGCTGCAACAACATGATTCTTTTGTAATATCATAGGAATTTTATATAAATTGAAACCTTGTAAAAAAAATTTTTTTTTTAAAAAAAATATAGAACTGTGAGACTTGTGAACCCTTAAAACTTAAAAGTATTACCGCTATTAATAAGCAGTCCTAACACCAAAAGCATATGTTTAATACATATTGTTTACTAGGTTTGTACGGTGTAGGTATTTTCTACCATCGGTCATCAGAAGTGTGTTGTGGTGTAGGCTTTTTCATTTAACTTTGATCTGTGCTTTTTAATTACAGTTAAATATTCTCAGGATGGAGACCTCGCATGTGCTGTTTCATTCAAACTCAGCAGGTATCCGAAGAATGCGAATATTGACATGAGTCGCATTTGGAAAATATTTTCTCGTATCTGAAGTTGACTTATGCCTGACAAGTTGGCGTTTAAAAAACATTTTCAATGTACCGGAACTTTATGGGGGTAGATTCCTGGTGAAGTCATAAATTACATCTTCAAAGATCAACAGACAAGCGGTTACATATGGTCTGACTACATATATTTACGAGTAGATAAACATTAGTTTATTTTCAGTGAAGGCTATGTTTCACCCAGATATTTATTACGCTGATAAAGGTCAGTTCAGAAAAATACAATCATATACAACTATATATAAGTGTAGAACTAGATCATAGCTACATGCTCACCCTAGTAATAATCTAAGATATGGACACTTTTTTTATTTAGTCTTTTAAGCTGTAATATCCTTTGAAATAAGATAAATAAAATAAATATTTCTTTCCATGGCCATAAACAGCCCGTAATGATTTCAAATATGGGAAATTATTTATAAATATATGTCATTGTAAGGCAAAGCATGTTTGAAATGTTATGTGTGTAAGGTGATGGCGGATAGCGTAGAATGTCAACTGTTAGTTTGAATAATTAACAATTTAATAATAATATAACAATATTTTAAATGTAATGTTCTAAATAAAGAATATAATGTGTTTTTTTTTAAATATTTAAACGATACATGGTATGGACATTAAAGATACTTTTAACAAAATATATAAAATTACAGCCGTTAGATGTATAGGTTTCATCACATGTGTGAGGGGATTAAAACATTGAATTAAATATTGTTTGTAAGAAATCTTAATTATGAGGACTCAAACATTTCATCATAAACACATTTACGTCGTTATACGTAATTATACAAATATGTGTCCTGATAAGTCATATAAACAAGCACACACATGCATAAATATTTCGAGCTAAAGAGAGACATATCTCTATTTTAAATAATAAAATATATGACATCATAGTAACATCTTACTGAAGCAAATAATTTATCATACATTTAAACATGTATTCAACACTTAAGCTTATTGATCTTATAAAACACACTTCTCTTCTTTTAAAGAAAATATTAGCAAATAAAACTGTAATCATATATAACACGTTGTATAAAATAAACATTTAATATAGTTTTAGGTCACAATAAATACGAAAAATGATGCCTTACATTTTTTAGAGTGCTAAGAGAACTTAACACAGCAATGTCCAAACACGGATGAGTGATTTACAAAATAAACAAAAAAATTAAAAGTTTAATTTGAATCATAACCAAAACCTTGCAGGTCCTCCCCGGGGTAATCCCCAATGTGAAACTGATGGACCCTCACAGAGAAGGGTTGGTGAGGGAGGAGTTAGACCAGATGATCTGAGATGATATTCTGTTAGCCTTTTTTCGAACCTAATGTTATGGCTGTGTTAATAATGATTTAATGCCTTATATGATTTCTTGATCTGATAGAATTGTCTACTTATTATTGGCCTTAAAACCAATATCTTTCTCACATCTCCCATAGAAAGAGAGAGAGATGTACAGAAACAATAATGTACAGTATGTGCAAAAATACGTGTTTTTTTAACCTTAAACCTTATAAACATTGCATTACACCAAATACACAACATAATGTTATTTTAGCAACGTCATATGACCCCTTTAATGCTACGTTAAAAATCATCAAAAACACATTTATTGTTTGAACTTCATTAAAAAATTGACAATTTAAATGCAGAATTTAAAGAGACTTTCTTTCATATAAAAATAAAGATTAATTAAAGGGATAGTTCCTCCCAAAATGAAAATTCTGTCATAATTAACTCTCTTAACATCTCCACTTGTTCCAAACCAAAGTTTCTTTCATTGAGCTCAAAATATGATATTTTATAGAATATTGGTAATTTTATAATTGGATGTGTATATATATATGAATGGAGTAGGCATATGACAATATCAACTTTTAATTTCACGATAATTGCTGAAGCTTTTGTCATATGGTATTATCACACTATTGAATTAACTTTCAAAAACGTGAGTGTTGTCATTTTAACCCTACTTTTTTGATAGCTACATGAA
The DNA here is from genome assembly GCF_001515645.1 of Sinocyclocheilus grahami. Classification (NCBI taxonomy): domain Eukaryota; kingdom Metazoa; phylum Chordata; class Actinopteri; order Cypriniformes; family Cyprinidae; genus Sinocyclocheilus; species Sinocyclocheilus grahami. The sequence continues at coordinate 133,979 of NW_015505593.1, forward strand.
TTTCTAAGGCCTCAACATGAATAAAATTTAGCTAAAAAATCTCAACTACATGAGCAAAAATTATTAGCATTAGAAAAATTGTTCAAATCTATCAAATATGATGCAACAGGCTTTTGAGGAATGTTTCTTTGTTCATCTCTTATTGCAGGCATTTTGCATTGCATTGTGTTTTGCTCCTACAATAAAAATGCTATACTATATATAAAAATGCTATACTATATAAAAGCCTGTTGTACTAAGTGTATGACAAAACATAAAACTTGTTAAAAGGTTCCATTTAATTTTAATTTTTTTATTTTCTAACTACTTAATTATTTCAGGCATTTAATAAGTTAGTATAATATAACAAATTACTTTGAATATAACAGTAGCCTACATTTGAATAGTACACAATATTTGAAGTAACACATGTTTCAGACTTATGGCGCTTTTCCACTGCGTGGTACGGCTCAGCTTGGCACGGCTCAGTACGGCTTGGCTTTGAGTGGGCGGGATTATTCACATGTCGTTTTAGTTGCGCCACTTCTACTGGCGTGACTCCTGGACAACTTTTTCATTCCACGTCGCCCCATCAAGCTCTTGCTGGATCCGCTCCTCTGCTATCAATGAGAGGAACGTCTGTACTTCCTCAACAGACAACGAAACAGCCACTTTTTGGCTGTTAAAAAAAGGTGCGCTCGTTCAAAACAGTTGCGTTTGATCCTTGGCTGGCTGTGCTGATTTAAATCTAGCGGGTCTGTTGTGTTTGTGTTGCAAGTTCAGTGACGCAGGTAGTGACGATTCTTTCCGGCTAATCCGTGATCAGCAGAGTTTACACGTCACATTTTGTTAACTGTATGGTTCACTTGGAACCTCAACCGAGGTGGTACTAAAATGGTACCAGGTACTGTACCCAGTGGAAAACCCCCCCCAAAAGTGAACCGTACCTAGCCGTACCGTGCCATACCACGCAGTGGAAAAGCACCATTAATGTCTTTGAATATTTGGTGTTTTTTTGTATTTATAAAAATCTCAAAATCTGTGCCACTTTAGAGAAATCGCGAGCTCCTCCGGATGTTGCAGAGTTTGCTTGATTTTGCATTAAATTCTGCTATCACACAATCACAAAATCCTGGAGGAGCTGCCTAAAGTCCCTTTCCCAAGCTGAAGCAATGCTTGCATTTGAGACTGAATTTGCATATTTCAGAGCCAGTGGACTTCCTTTCCAAGGTAACCACAGATTGTAAAGGGAACAGACAAACAAACCATTAGTCTGTTCCTGTTTCGGGTTCCTCTTGCAACAAGCCCACAATAATTCTTATATGACAAGGCCAATTATAGAAACAAATCAAGCAGTGGCATGCCACCTTTAGCTATACAGTGGGTACGGAAAGTATTCAGACCTCCTTAAATTTTTCACTCTTTGTTATATTGCAGCCATATGCTAAAATCATTTAAGTTCATTTTTTTCCTCATTAATGTACACACAGCACCCCATATTGACAGAAAAACAGAATTGTTGACATTTTTGCAGATTTATTAAAAAAGAAAAAATGTACTGTATATTAGGGATGTCTAATAATGTATATTAGACATCACTGGAAAGTTTGTAGTTCGGTCGGATATGTCAAAAACAAGTAAGTAAAACAATGCACAATTACTTAACGGTAGGGAGACAGAGAGAGAGAGAGTGCACACTTCTGTTATGTTTTGCTTGCTTGAGTGTTTCTGCATTATATGAGTGGCTTTGGAATATAAATCGCAGCACGTTACAGATGAAAAAAAAACGCGACCTCTATTTCTGAAAATATCACAGTTAGGAGATTTATAATGAGTGGTTCCCAGCATTACAGCAAAGTGCGTGATTACAGTACTAAGCCACTGCAATGGAGCAGCTCTAATGCTATTAAATGAAAGATGATGTTACCATAGAGCAAAAAAAAAAAAAAAAAGAACAGTGAAAGTAACAAAACCTTAAATAAATTTTAATGGGCATAATTAAGTGTGAAAATAACCGAAGGATATACAGTCAAATAAAAAATTATACAGAGACCAGATATAATTTTTTATATTTTTTTACTAGTGGGTGCAGGACACTATAGTTCATTTATGTTCTAAAAAAATTCTTCACACAGTGGACTTCCAGTAAAACTGATACAAATTTGGGACCAAAAATTATTCAGACCGAGTCAGGGAAAAAATAATAATTTCAGGTTTGCATGAACCTGGATTGACAGCATGCCCAGGAAACTACAGGCTGTCATTAAGGCTAAGGGTTGCCCGACTAAGTATTGATAGTTGTGTAAATATTGTCATACTAACAGCTGTCTGAATAATTTTTGGTTGATTGTAATCCATTACATACCTTTCTATCAAAGTTATCTAGCATTATCAAGCAGAATGTGTTCTGACACAGTTTAACTTGGAGTTCTTGTCATATTTTATTACCATTTTCTAAACTATAGCGAATAAACTGTGATAATGTGAGAAAAGTTGAAGGTGTCTGAATACATTTTGGTTTGACTATCTATTTGATAAATTAAGTTAACCAACTAACATTATACATACTCTTTTTGTTTCTGTACCCAATATTTAAAAAATTTACAAATGCAATAAAAATATCGGTATCAGTACTCCGTATCGGCAAGTACAAAAAATAAAAGTATCGTGTTGGGCGAGTACTGGAAAAAGTGGTATCTGTGCAGCCCTACTGTATATATGTATGTATATTTAAATTCCATTTCAGTTATTTGTAAACGTAATGCATAGTAAATAATCTTAAATATCTCACTGTACATTGCTATTCTTGTTATGGTGGAGCCGTTGCTTACACATTACATCTGCACTTTATTAGAAAACTCTCACTAATTTCAAATACACTGTAAAACATGACCGTGATTTTAACGGTAAAAGACTGTAAAAATGCTACAGTAAAAACCTGTTAAATGGTTAACGGTAAATTCCCCTACTATATACGGTGAAAAACTGTATTGGATATTACATGTATTGGACATTAATTTTACGGTAGTATACCGTTTTTGGAAGTGAAAGAGACCGTATAATTTACAGTGAATAACCGTTATGGTGGAGCCGTTGCTTACACATAGCATATGCACTTTATTTAAAAGCCCTCACTAATTTTTGATACTCAGTGATTTGATTCTTAATTGTCCATCTCACAGTAAAATTAAAATGTGAAATTTTAATAAACTTGTAGCTAACGTTCAGGTGAATGTAAATGTCCATCTGACTAGTAAAATTAAAATGTATGACTCTGCAAATCCATTAAAATAATTTACAACAACTTCAGACAACTAATGAATTCTGTTTGTTTTTTTTTAATGTCAATATGTTGTTTGTTGTTTATGATGCATAAATCTAAATTTTAACAATAAAAAGTAATAAACTGTCCAGGAAGTGATGCATGCAACAATTATGTGCATTGTTCTGATCTACTGTTCAAAATCATATAAATATAACATAATATAGTTTATTCTTAATAATAATATGGTTAGTTTATTTTAATATTGAAGGGCTGTATGCTTAATATGTAGCTCTGCTTGACACATTTTGTATCAGGGCTCCCTGCTCCATGTCCGTTGAAGAAAACGTTGAAGAACCCTGATTTAACGAATATCTTGAATAACCTTGGCCGTTGGTCTCTGTGCACAACTGTGCCTTCATGAGACTTTATTAGCACAGGAGTTCAATCCGACTCGCCCAGGAAAAGCACACAAGCAAAGAGCATATAACAGATATATTTACCTCAGAGAAGAAAGCACATGGACTGTATTTCATTTAGTGTTTTATTAATTTAGTTTTTATACAACTTGTGTGCTTTTCCTGGGTGAGTCGGAGTGAACTGCTGCGCTAATATAGTGGCATGAATGCACAGAGACCAACAGCAAAGGTCAGGATTAGGGATGTAACGGTATGAAAATTTCATATCATGATTATAGTGACCAAAGTTATCACGATTATCAATATTATCACGGTTTTGTTCAAATTAGATGAAAACGTTCAAAAAGAACTGATACACACACTGAAAACAATTCAATAAGTTTTATATTTGAAAATCAACAAACAACTAATAAGATTAGCAGCTATATGCACTTTTTTTTAGCATAAATATTAAATGAACATTAACATTAACATGAAGCCCTAATAATAATAATAATAAATTACTTGAAGATCATGTGATCTTCGGTTAGGAGATCTTGAATGTGAAATTTTAATAAACTTGTAGCTAACGTTCAGGTGAATGTAAATGTCCATCTGACTAGTAAAATTAAAATGTATGACTCTGCAAATCCATTAAAATAATTTACAACAACTTCAGACAACTAATGAATTCTGTTTGTTTTTTTTTAATGTCAATATGTTGTTTGTTGTTTATGATGCATAAATCTAAATTTTAACAATAAAAAGTAATAAACTGTCCAGGAAGTGATGCATGCAACAATTATGTGCATTGTTCTGATCTACTGTTCAAAATCATATAAATATAACATAATATAGTTTATTCTTAATAATAATATGGTTAGTTTATTTTAATATTGAAGGGCTGTATGCTTAATATGTAGCTCTGCTTGACACATTTTGTATCAGGGCTCCCTGCTCCATGTCCGTTGAAGAAAACGTTGAAGAACCCTGATTTAACGAATATCTTGAATAACCTTGGCCGTTGGTCTCTGTGCACAACTGTGCCTTCATGAGACTTTATTAGCACAGGAGTTCAATCCGACTCGCCCAGGAAAAGCACACAAGCAAAGAGCATATAACAGATATATTTACCTCAGAGAAGAAAGCACATGGACTGTATTTCATTTAGTGTTTTATTAATTTAGTTTTTATACAACTTGTGTGCTTTTCCTGGGTGAGTCGGAGTGAACTGCTGCGCTAATATAGTGGCATGAATGCACAGAGACCAACAGCAAAGGTCAGGATTAGGGATGTAACGGTATGAAAATTTCATATCATGATTATAGTGACCAAAGTTATCACGATTATCAATATTATCACGGTTTTGTTCAAATTAGATGAAAACGTTCAAAAAGAACTGATACACACACTGAAAACAATTCAATAAGTTTTATATTTGAAAATCAACAAACAACTAATAAGATTAGCAGCTATATGCACTTTTTTTTAGCATAAATATTAAATGAACATTAACATTAACATGAAGCCCTAATAATAATAATAATAAATTACTTGAAGATCATGTGATCTTCGGTTAGGAGATCTTGTGATACTTTTTAAAGCAAAGTTAGGGTTGATTTCGAGTTCACATACAAACATAAATACAACAGGCTAATTAAATTTGTCTATTTTAATGTAAGACAACATATTTTTCGTCAGTGATAGAAATATGATTTAAGACGGTAGTGTAAGCAAGTTTAGTTTGAAAACGTTTAATAGTAAATAAGACACAATTAGACAATATTTGAATAA
>NW_015505593.1:139643-140014 GCF_001515645.1 Sinocyclocheilus grahami
ATGGAGTACTGAATGCTGCACGCACGCGCAGCGTTATCAAGGTAACATTCGGTCAGTTATTCCCTTCGCAAAGGGAGTTTCAAATGCTTATATGAGACAGTAATATCCTGCACCCTTCAAAGAACACACTTCAAGGGCTCTGCCCTACGTAGGGCATAGGGATGCTCACTTCTGTTTGGAATTCGCCGCATGTCTCTTGTATCACCGCAGACGCGCTCTCTCGTTTCATTCAAATGCAGCTTGCGTCTCATTTTTTGATTGTATTGAAAATGAAATCAGAGGAATTTTGTATTAATACTACTATAATTTTGCTGTAGTGATCATATTGTCCTGACGATTTTGTACACTGTTCATAATGGATTTATAAACAG
>NW_015505593.1:140117-170482 GCF_001515645.1 Sinocyclocheilus grahami
ATTATCCCTTAAATGTCAACCTGATAGTTTGAACGTTCGTTCGTCTTGGCTCAAAGCCACTTGCTGAGAACTTTTCTTCGCGGAAGCTTTGCATTAAACAAGTGAGATAACGAAATTATTTAATCTCCAATCAATATTTTTTGTCCAATTATTTGCCCAGCTAGTTTTGGTATTGAGGTAAAAGTTACCTTGAATTCGCTATATAACAGTGGGTGGTGGTCACGAAGATGACTGAGCAAATTTGATGCGTTTCCCCCTTTTGCAGCTACTTTCTTCTTGCAAGATCGGCAGACAGGGTGACCGTCCTCGATTAAATTGCCTTCAGGACTCTTGTAAAAGCCAAAATACGACCAGACCACCGATTTGGTCCTCTTAGATGGCTGAAAAATCTCCCGAGCGCTGGAAGGCATCTCGTGCAAAAAAAACAAAAAAACAACAACACTGCATGCTGCTTCTGCGTCAGACTGATGCTGGCTGGACAGGATTTACCGCGAGTTTTCAAAAGCGCGATAATCAAACACGGTTTTGATGATAATTAAATTTTAAATGGTAATACTAACCGTCAGTTCATTTTATCGTGATTTATTGTGAAACCAGTAATCGTTCCATCCCTAGTCAGGATATTCGTTAACCCTTTAAGCCCGAGGTTTCCTGCACGAAAAAAATTATAATCAAATTACTAAGCAACCCCTGAATGGAATAACACAAAATAGGTATCATTTTAAAGCTTAGCAATAAAATCTCAGCTTTTTATTGAATGTAATTATTTTGATCAACTCTTAACAAGCGCTAAGCAGTCCCTCTAAACCGGAGTGTACCGTGGGCGGGGCGCCCCCCCTCCGTGAAAATATTACTAATCATATTTTTCAAACCACTGCTTTGATCAACAAAAAATATATAATTTGAAAGCTTAGAGATTGAGCTTTACAATGCATGTAGCCGCTTTGATTAACTCCAAAGTACTGTAGAGTTATTTGCTGATAAATGACAATTTGCTGACAAATGCCCAAACTCACCATAATCCATCATTCAGATCTAAAGATATCACCCATAGAGCTATAACATATAAAACAGAATTAGGACACGTAGCTTAGCAAAAAAATCAGAGGTTGCAGTCCTGTGCCGTTTTAGCTCGTAACTTCATGAAACATGCATAGCTCGTGGAAAACTGCACATCATTATTTTAAAAAAATTCTCCCCTTTAAAAATAAAAAATTTATCATAATCCGTCAATCAGATCAAAAGATTTCATTCATAGAGCTGTGGCACATGAACCCAGACAGGCACGCTTGAGGCACAGCAGAATAAATAACTGTACGTTCACTTTGCGCTTTTATTTCTAACCTCATGAAACATGCATAGATCATAGAAAATTACACGCAATTATTTTCAGAAAATTCTCGAGATCAAAAGGAGCCCAAACTCATCATAATGTGTTCATTAGATCTAAAGATATTCCTTATGATGTTATCACACACATTAAACCATTAAATTAAGAAAAATATAGGTCACGTTTTCATTCATAACATGAAACATGCATACCATAATCTGTCATTTAGATCTAAAGATATTCATCATCGAGTTATAAAAAACATGAAACCCCAAATGCACACATGGTGTAACTTTCTCATGGTTTTTTACACTTGTCATTTCATGAAACATGCTCCGATCGTGGAAAATGGCATATCATTATTTACAGCAGATTCTCACGATTGAAATGAGTCCAAAATCAAAACGATCCATTGCATCTTTCGTGTGTAAATAAAACCTAAACCCATGAATTGAAGAAATCAGTTGGAAAGCGTCAAGTCACATTTATTTATATAGCGCTTTTAACAATACAGATTGTGTCAAAGCAACTGTGCAGCATTAATTAGGAAAATAGTGTCAATAATGCAAAGTGACAATAGTAAACACTCATTTTTCAGTTAAAGGCAGGTCATCATTGAATTCAGGGATGTCATCATCCAGCTCAGTTCAGTTTAAATAGTATCTGTGCAATCAAGTCAACGATATCGCTGGAAATGAAGTGTCCCCAACTAAGCAAGCCAGAGCGGCAAGGACCCAAAACTCCATCGGTGACAGAATGGAGAAAAAACCTTGGGAGAAACCAGGCTCAGTCCCCCGACTGTTGCTTTGACACAATCTGTATCGTCTGGCCAGAGGAGAACTGGCAGTTAAATTCCAGGCTGCAGCAAAGTCACATTGTGCAGAGGACTCAACTGGCTCCTGTGGTCTTGTCCAGGTGGCCGTCTGAGACAAGGTCTTTACTGGGGATCTGTATCTGGGGCTCATCTAGTTGTCCTGGTCTCTGCGGACTTTCAGGGCTGTAGAGGTCCTCTCTAGGTGCTGATCCACCATCTGGTCTGGATACGTACTGGATACGGGTGACTGCAGTGACCATCTGATCTGGATACAGACTGGATCTGGGGGCTACGGTGACCTCAGAATAAGAGAGAAACAGACTAATATTAGCATAGATGTCATTCTTCTAGCGATGTAGCAAGTACATCGGGTGTTATAGAAAGTGTTCCCGGTTCCGGTTGACCTAATTAATGCAGCCTAAAAATCCTTTAATGGATTTGGATATTAGAAAAGTGTTAGTGTGTTATGTGTAAGCCAGGTTAAAGAGATGGGTCTTTAATCTAGATTTAAACTGACAGAGTGTGTCTGCCTCCCGAACAATGTTAGGTAGGTTCTTCCAGAGTTTGGGCGCTAAATAGGAAAAGGATCTTCCGCCCATAGTTGATTTTGATATACTAGGTATTATCAAATTGCTAGAGTTTTGAGAATGCAGCGCAGAACAACCACCCAATAAAGCTTTACAATAATCTAACCTTGAGGTCATGAATGCATTAATTAACATTTCTGCATTTGACATTGAGAGCGTAGGTCGTAATTTAGATATATTTTTGAGATGGAAAAATGCAGTTTTCCAACGTGACGTGAGGCGACTAGCAGATGGTCGGTTTAGCCAGTCTGTCTGCTTCCTGACCTGGGCCCCAGTTAGTCAAGTACAAACTCTAAGACTATGTGCCATATTTCTAGACAGAAGAGGGGCACCACCCCAGGAGGGATGGAGACCATCTCTTTTCATCAGGTCAGGTCTGCCCCAAAAATTGTCCAATTGTCTATGAAACCTATGTTATTCTGCAGGCACCACTTAGACATCCAGCCATTGAGTGACGACAGTCTGCTATGTAATGCAATATGTACCATTGGTACCAATATGTACCATTGCACCCAATGCTCCATTGAAAACTTGACAAGCAGAATGTAAAACCTAGAATATTTCTGTGTATTTATCTTTTATATCACTTTTTAAAAAAATAATTAGGTATAATTTTAAAGCTTAGAGAAATTCAGCTTTCGAATGCATCCAACCATTTTGATCAACTCCTAACCAGTGCTGCCTAGTTCCTCTAAACCGGAGTGTACTGCCGGCGGGCGCCCCCTAGCGAAGAAAAAAAAATCATATTTTTCAAAATCACTGCAGTGATCAACACAAAATAGGTGTCATTTGAAAGCTTGGAGTCTGACCTTTACAATGCATGTAGCCACTTTGATTAACTCCTAAGTAGTGCTGAGTTATTTGCGGATAAATATAAAAAAAAAAATTCATAATTTATGAAAACAATTTTTGTGCCATGTACTCTATAATATGTCAGAAACATCATACAGCTCAGTCATGTGTCTCATGTCAAAGGTGTTATCGAGTAGAATAAAACAAGTATAATTGTTTGGGGCTTTGACTAAACTTGAGTGAGGCATTACTTCAAATTCAAAACAACAATTTCAAAACTATAAAGGGCTAAGAGAAAGGCTACCTTGGTTCTAAGTGCTGTAACTTTTGCTTACTTCATGATATCACCACACAATTTAATTCACATACAGCACATATGTTGGGGAACATCGCCAAAAAATTAATTTTCACCTACCTTCTATTTCATGATATATATAACATCAAATAAGAATTTGAAAAATTTCCCTTAACCACACTAATTTTTCTTACATTTTATCACCTATTTCTCAACATGAGAACATTCAAATGCAAAGATTTTTTCCCCCCTAAAAGTATAGAAAGATTTCTATCAAACGATACCTACCTTTGGACTCTCCTTGCTACTGTCTTGGAGTTATGAGTCATTATTTTTGTGTATGTCACTCAGAAAAAATATCAGCTTCAGTGAGGCAAAAATGCCCTCAGGGCTTAAAGGGTTAAATAATGTTACATTTAATTTGGTTTCTTACTAAATCCTGTCATATACCCACAGAACACTTAGAATAAACGGCACGTGTCCTATGGGACCAATCTGAGATACTTTTATGTATTTTTTAAAAGCTTGATCGCCACAAACTGCCATTATATGGACAAGCACGCGTCGGACATTAAAAAAAAAAAAATCTCTTTTTGTGGTCCATAAAAAGAAAGAAGGGCAAACGGCATTAGAACAGCACAAGGGTGGGTAAATGATGACTTAAAGTCTTGTGGTTTCTTTTACTGAAGTAAATCAGTACACAATAGAATCTGTATTACACAATACAGATTGTCAAACCAGCTTTACGGTGTCAAACAGAAAAAACATGCTGATAATGCAAAAGGACATTAGAAAACAGTCAAAGTCGGTTCATCATTGATTCAGTGATGTCATCATCCAGCTCAGTTCAGTTCTCTTCAAATAAAGAATGAGAATGTGACGTAATGCCGAGTTGAGTTCTGGGAAACTGCTTTGTTTATCCGCCATACTTGCAGGATAGCGCTGCCTTTCCGCTATAGAGTTTAGGGCAGTATTTGATTTTGTGTCGTGATTGTGAAAAATGTCACCAGTGTAGGCTATGTCATTCATACTGCATCGAGAATTGCAATAGTAACTCAGATCATTGTTCTGAGAGAAAACTGGACAATGCAATACAAACCCGATTCCAAAAAAGTTGGGACACTGTACAAATTGTGAATAAAAACAGAATGCAATGATGTGGAAGTTTCAAATTTCAATATTTTATTCAGAATACAACATAGATGACATATCAAATTTTTAAACTGAGAAAATGTATCATTTTAAGGGAAAAATAAGTTGATTTTAAAAAAAAAATCTCTTTTTGTGGTCCATAAAAAGAAAGAAGGGCAAACGGCATTAGAACAGCACAAGGGTGGGTAAATGATGACTTAAAGTCTTGTGGTTTCTTTTACTGAAGTAAATCAGTACACAATAGAATCTGTATTACACAATACAGATTGTCAAACCAGCTTTACGGTGTCAAACAGAAAAAACATGCTGATAATGCAAAAGGACATTAGAAAACAGTCAAAGTCGGTTCATCATTGATTCAGTGATGTCATCATCCAGCTCAGTTCAGTTCTCTTCAAATAAAGAATGAGAATGTGACGTAATGCCGAGTTGAGTTCTGGGAAACTGCTTTGTTTATCCGCCATACTTGCAGGATAGCGCTGCCTTTCCGCTATAGAGTTTAGGGCAGTATTTGATTTTGTGTCGTGATTGTGAAAAATGTCACCAGTGTAGGCTATGTCATTCATACTGCATCGAGAATTGCAATAGTAACTCAGATCATTGTTCTGAGAGAAAACTGGACAATGCAATACAAACCCGATTCCAAAAAAGTTGGGACACTGTACAAATTGTGAATAAAAACAGAATGCAATGATGTGGAAGTTTCAAATTTCAATATTTTATTCAGAATACAACATAGATGACATATCAAATTTTTAAACTGAGAAAATGTATCATTTTAAGGGACTCACAATTTGTACAGTGTCCCAACTTTTTTGGAATTGGGTTTGTATGTTTTTTTGCCTTTTCTATGTGTTAAAACACCAAGGGAAGGAGGTTACGGAGAAGACGCCGAATAGTAAATCTGTTAATGTCACTGATTAAACCCCACTGACTCACTCAATAAAAGAATCACATTGCTGTGTGTTGTTGAAAGTTTTGATATTGTTGGTTTAATAGTTAACATTACCTTCTTTGCGAGCATGATTCTCACTCTCGCTAGGCTTGTGAATTAGCAGAACTTGAACAGGGGACTTTCTAAAATGCTTAAAGTGGCTTAATGTACCAATACAGTGATAAAGACAATATTGTAAAGCATATACTATGTGCAGATATGCATATAAGATCGCAATGTGAACGCAACGCGTTTATTTACACGTTAAGCATTTTCCACTCATATAAAGAACGTGCATAATGCACCGAGACGGTACACACATCTTACTAATAAAGCATAATATGTGCGGAAAAACAGATGAGCCCAAAATATGAACTTTAGATATGACTGTCTTAATCCATAAGCGCTTTCTAGATTACAGTTTTCTAAAGAGAGGGAAACGCTTTACGTTTAAACATGTCGCATTAATATTCTGGCTCATCTGCATGTGTTTTAGCATCACTGTCTTAGTACATTAAACCAGCATTTGAAAATGCTACAAAACTTTTCACAAGCTCCTAGGGATTTGATTTTGCTTGTCATTTGTTGAAATAAATATAAAAAGTACAGTGAGCTCGTGACTGTTCGCTGAATCTGACCCACAATCTCTGATGATTCTCCTCTGTGGCCATGGAAAAATTAATATTTATAATGACAACAATTATACTTTGTCATTTAAAAGTTTCCAACAAAGAAATGGATAGACCTCTGTCAGCTTGTTGAACACACACTTTTATTTGGATAATCTACCATATGATGGCTGAAGCAGCAGCTAGCGTCCAGCGGGCGACACTGTTTTCACACTAATCAGGTAAACATTGTAAACCAAATTCTTCAAAACCTATGAGAAAAATCAAATTATCATGCAGTGTGATAAAATAGCTTCTCTTCCCTGCAAACGATACAGTGAAGAAAGAAGGATTGTTTAACAAAAGATAAGCAGTTATCCTTATAGAGAATGAGAAGTAACCATGGGAACGGATAGCGTATCCTGCTAATATGGCGGCACCTTTCGAAATGCAATGCAGAGTGAAAAGATTGTGACTTAATTCTCTATAGTGTCCGTGCAGTCAAGTCATCAATATTGCCAGAAATCGTGTCCCCAACTAAGCAAGCCAAACGCGACATTGGCAAGGAATCAAAATTCCATCGTGACTGAAATGGAGAAAAAAAAACCTTGGGAGAAAGTGACTAATTTCTTAATTGAGTCTACGCATTTAAAGGGGTCATATGACCTTGCTAAAAAGAACATTATGTTGTGTATTTGGTGTAATGCGATGTGTTTATGCGGTTTAAGGTAAAAAAAACCACATTATTTTCCACATACTGTACATTGTTGTTTCTCCTCTATGCCCCGCTATCTGAAACGTGTCGATTTTTACAAAGCTCATCGATCTGAAAAGCGAGGTGTATGCTGATTGGCCAGCTATCCAGTGCGTTGTGATTGGCTGAATACCTCAAACGCGTGACGGAAATGTTACGCCCCTTACCATACTGTGATGCCATGTACCTACCGGCGTGATGAGACAACACCAATAAATCCCATTACAAACGAGGCATTTGTTGCATCCAGTGGGGACATAATTACTGATTATAATGACTTATACTGTCTTTTTACGCGTTGCGTATCGCACCGCGTAAACATAAAACCATGTCTGCATTTGTGATCAGAGAAACGACAGACAACAAACGCTACTCTACACTGCTCAAAACTCACGTCTGAATCGTCAGTGGCAAATTCTTTAAATATAAAAAAAACTTACTTACAGGCTGTGAGTCAGAAGCACCAGACTGTCCTTGCAAAGTTGGAACTGCCCCACTTTATAGAAACAGCCTTTGTGCACAGACACATTGTAGGCTTCTCTGCAGGTTCAGGAAACAGTCCTCCATAAAATGCGCTGCACACATTTGAATATTTGGGTTGAACTGTTCTGGAACAGTGTTGTAAATACAACTTAACCACTGATTTCTAGTTGTGTCCTCTTTTGGAAGGTCAAACAAAGTAATTTCGCTTTCACAACGAAACACACAGCGTCTCCACGACATGGCGGTGGCGGCAACAACAATACTACAGCGAGAATAAAAGTTACGCCGCCTTTCTTTGCATGAACATTTGGGCGGTGTTATCCAAATCTTCCCACACAGTGACGTAGACATGTGGGGGCGTGTTTAAACGAGGCGTTTTAGGAGGGCGTGGACAAGTCCTAACTTTTATAAAGAATATCTCTTTGGGTTTGAGACTTTAGTCTTTGCAACTTTAGGGATCTTATCTATGCACGAACAGTTTGTAACACTCAAAAGAGAAAGGAAAATTTAAAATGGCATCATATGACCCCTTTAATATGAAATACAAGCTTCTTATGCATTCACTGAGAAAAAACTCATGTACTCTTTGCATTAGAGGACTTTACTAAACGTTTACCCAAAATGAGGCAATTTGAGCATTATGGTAGTGTCTGTTGCATATACTGGAAGCTGGAGGGTGGCCTTTTGTAGAAAGTCCACAAGTAAGACTCGTGGAAGTCGTAAACTTACTATGCAAATTCCTAATACGGACAAAAACATCCAGCTATCACAGTAGCTAAATAAAAAGCAGATTGGGACATTTTACTGAAACATAAAGACAAACACACTATTGTGACAATATATGGGTTATCTGTGTTCTTCAAGCCATCTCTTGTATTTCCATAAGAATACAGTATATTTATAATGGAATGCTAATCGACATAACCTGTGCGAATTACCTGAGTCTGTGAGTCTCAACAGTGTTCGGCAACAGCATCTCTACTAATAATGAAACTAAGTAGCTGTTTTAAGAACAGCAATGTTACTTACCACCTTTCTACTAAGCATTGTCATGTAGCTTTTCAACTGTGAAACGGTTTTATTTATAAAGTCGTGGGACACTGACAGCAAGTTCGTGTGTGTGTGTATGTTTCCATGTGTGCGAATGTCTGTACTCTGTGTGTGTGTGTGTGTGTGTGATTTTGTATGGGAGAGAAAGTGGGAGAAGGAAAGCATGCTTTCTGTCAATAATGAAACAATTTTATGGAGGAGAAAAAACAAGGAAATAATTCGTCATTTTTATCCGTTTTTTTTTTTTTATATTAAATATTTATTGGCTTGGTTTATTTGTTTAGGCTCATTTACTGTTTTAAGGTGGACCTAAGGACCTTTGAAATAACTGAAATAATTTGGCTCAATCATATGTAACTGTAATGCGGTCGGTCAAGACCTGCCTTGAACTACTTTTGCCATACGTTTCCAAAAAAATCATTGCACACCTTTAAACGATTATCAACCAGTCAGATTCATGCGTTCAACAGCCCTGTAGTATAAAATAATATATTTTCTATTTTATTCTATGATTATTAGTCATGATCGGATTACAGAATATTATTTTAAACACTCGACTGATGTTGTATAATTTAATTTTGGAGCAAAACATGGTTTGATGCTAAGTTAAGCTAAGCTAGTAGTAAAGCACCTCTTGCTGGAATGTGATAATGTTTTATGATGATTAATTTTGCATCAATTATGCTTGAAGTCCAAAGGCTTCATGAATTGTATCTGTTTGGGTATGCGATTTCTTTAAGACTATAGATAGTTTTGTTTTTTTGTTCTTTTTTTTTAAAGGGTGAAATATGTAAATCAAATAAACACCTTTTTGTGTTTTAGAAGCAATTGAAGATGCTAAGAAAGCCCACCAGCTGCAGCCAGGTCTGGTGCTTGCCTTCTTAAGAATAGGGTAAGTTCACAATACAGTGTTTCCTCACATAAAACACAGACCTGTAAATTTCTATATCCCAGCATCAATAAGAAGTCATTGAAATGCTATGCATTCTGTTGATGAAATTCCCTTAAAATTTACTGTTGTAACAGTGAGGCCATTGTAATTAGATGTGGGGCAAAAGAGCGACAGCATAGATCACCTTAGTGTTGTCAAAATTGAACATAAGAAAGTTGCCACATAGAAAATCAGAACAGAAAGGTACTGCGTTAATTTTAGTAATGGGTAACATGAGAATTTATGAGAAAATGCCCATTTAAGAAGAGTATTTCTTATAGGACAAAGGGGAAAAAATTCAGATTGAATGAATCCACTCAATAGGCTATGATGAATAAAGAAAAATAAAAAATTTGAAATGTGCATCTGATCCATTTCATTATTAATCACATGCATTCGTCACATGCATTCCAATAATTATGAAATTTAAAACACCGGCAAAACATGCCTCTGGTGACTTTCTGCTTTAAATCTTGAGGGACATTTTACCCTAAAGGTTAGTTCTTACTGCACTGACAGATACTGACCAATCACGTCAATAACCAGATTGTGTCCGAGTTTGTTGAAAAAAAATCATACCACACTGCTTAGACATGTCATGACCCAACAAATGGCAATTGAATGTGTTCAGTCTGTGAAAACAAATGGACTTACGGGTAACACTGATTCGACAATCGTGTCTATTGCCAGTGGTTGGTGTCTGTTGGTGCAGTGTAGACTACTGTAAAAGTGTCACAATGAACAAAAGAAATGTTTTAGTGCACAAATTGTCCACAATTTCCATCAACAAACAGATATAACTTTTAATATCCAACATAAAATAACATATAATATTCCAAAATACCTAATATTGTACTCCTTCCTCTTTATTACATAATAGAAATTAATACATAAGAAAATGTGAAAAAAAGACTCCCTTTAATATGATTATTTCTGTAGTTCAGACAAATCATGCTGCTGGCATTGTACTCTTAGGTTCTGGAAGCTGTCCTCCGTAAAATATGCAACACACAGATAAACGTTGATTATTGAATCTGTATGTAGTGTTTACATGAACGCTAAATAAAGTGATCAGGTTGATGTGCGCATTATATGTTACAGAGAGAAAAAGAGAGAGAGAGAAAGAAAGGCAAAGGAAAACTATTAATAAAAGTCCTAATGTGTTTTTGTTATTCTTTTTGAAGAATTGCAGAGTATCACCTACATAACTTCATTACTGCTCATGAGGCCCTCACAACTGGAAAAGAGCTTGATTGTGAGTGTCACTGAGTTCATGTATGTGCCTAAATGTGTACAGTTCAAAGGCGGCGTGACACTACATGATTCAGAATTACTTTATTGTGGTTAAGGGTAAGACTGGGCAATATGAGTCTATATATTATGGCATCAAAATAAAGCGTCAAACGTAGAGATATATAAAAGACGTGGCGAAATGTGGCATTTATTATAGTTCATATTATAATATTGTTTTCTTCAAAGCAAATTTCATATTTTTAATGTTCTGTAATGAATAATAAATGCAATTTGTGGTTTAGGCCTGGCATTCTTTAAGGCCCCATTATATTCAAGTCAAAGTTCTTTTTCATTCTTGTTTGGGGTTAAATAGAAGTTTGAAATACCTTTGCAGTGGTATACTGTTTGTGAACATCCCATCATTATTATATCATTAAATGGAAAAGAACCAGGCACAAGCAGGACACCCGCTGGTCAAAGCTTCAGAAGCTCTTTGGTCTTTCAGTCACCGCTGCTTATATTTTCAAACAGAATGGAAGTAGATTTCTTGTTGACTGAAGAATTATTTAAGCAAGGAGTTGAGTCACTATGGCTGTGATCATGTCTCCAAAGAGATGTTGCCATGCCCACAGGCTGTAAAATCATCTAGTGTGATGTCGCCTTAGAATTATACACAAATTTGAATTATATGTTGTGTAAAGTATGCCACAATGGGAATGAATTGTAATTCTGTAATTTCACCTAATGTGATTCATTAAATTTGCATGTAAATTATTGCATTTTGATATGTATTTGTTTTATAAAGGCTCTATTGAAGGATTTCAAACATGGATCCAGCACTGTGAGAATAGAATGGCAAGTATGTGTAAATTCACCAAGCACTTCATTTGATCTATGACACAATTTTTGATTGACTATTAAGAAAGCTTTCACTAAAATTAAAATAGTGCATTGCAGTTCACTACAGAAAAAAATATTCAGGGTACAATGCTTAACACACAAATTTAGCAATACATTCACATATAAGGTGGATTTGTGAGTGTTCTCAGAAGATTCCTTATAGCTAAGTAATACAATATTTGTAAGTGTTCTTTAATTAGCAGCAACCATCTATAGCTTGGTGTATGCTGTTAAATCAACTGATTCCCCATGGTCATAGAAAACACCGTAATTTTAACATTTAGATTTTCAGAGATGGGAAAAATAATAGAAATTAAAATATATTCAATTATTCATAAAGACATTATTACTACTATTTGAACTATACTACCATTGTGAACACAGTTTCAATTTCATATTAATCTTTGCATGCCATTTTTTAAAACTTTGTGTACGCATGTCATATGCTTACATCTGATATGACTTTTTCTCCCCTATATTAAAGTAGTCAATATGAAGTGTATTTTTTGTGCATGTTTTACTTGAACTAATACCTTTTTCTCTGAATTTTCAGCGCACATTCCAAACCAAACCTCAGATTCGGTAAGCATGTTTGCCGTCTTTTCCTGTGTTTAACTGAATTCTTAAAGAACAGTTTGTAAGAACTTTATTTTTCTTGCTTCGTTTTAATCTTATAATTGACCATTTGTGTCGTGCTGTTGTTCGTTGTATTTCATTAAATAGAGTCCTTAGTAACATGAGGGAAGAGAAGCACTAACTATTTGTAGTGAACAATGATTCTGTCTTTCTTGTGTTTTTCTCCTTGGTTTCACTGAAATGCACAAACAAATGACTACTTTTAAACGGAAGCAATCTACAACCCTGTTTGTCAAGTAAGTGTGGTGGTGATGCTTGTTTTATTTTAAACCCACTTACTCTTCAACTTTTGTTTGTTACACTACTTATGATCCAATACAATAAGAAAAGTTAAAATCATGTCACACTTAAGTACCTACTCCACTTCAGACATGACTGGTACCAGACAGAGTCTCAAGTTGTAGTGACCATCATGGTAAAAAATGCCAAGAAGGAGGATGTAACTGTCATCTTTGGTGAAAGGGAGGTAATGTTCCTTCTTGTCTTTTCTTCGTGTCACTAATGTATTCATCATGTTTTTAGCACTGACAGAGATTACTTTGAAGTACTAAATGTTGAAAAAAGGTCTACAAATAAAATTATTCATATGAATAAAACATTCAAACTGGCAGGAGGATTTTGCTCTGGAACTCTCACTGATGAGAGAGACAAATGTGCCTTTTACTCAAAACGACACTCAATGAATTGCCTAGCACAGTGGCATAGAATTACACATTCCAAATTAATGGAATGGGAGTGAGAAAATATGACATCAGTTATCCATCAATCATTCAATCAATCTTATCCTCCTAATTTAGATAGAGAAAAAAATGTAAATGTCTCTTGAAGAGGATTTAAAGGGATGGTTCACCACAAAATGAACATTTGCTGTCAGTTTACTCCCTTAGGCCATCCAATTTGTAGGTAAAAATTTTTTCGTAATGTATATGCAATTATATTAGTAAAGCACCCAATTATGTTTGGGCATGTTTTACATGTCTATCGTATAAACCGTGAGAAACCATAAGAACTTCCATTCCGCCCCTTCATTCAAGTGGTCATTTTACACATGCTCGTATCAGCAGCTCCTCAGTTCTTTGGTCCTCAGTTCAGTGTATTGCTGAGTGTAGCACTGAATGAGTTGGCAAAGACCAGCATCATAGTATCAAATATGCTGGTATATTGGCTCATTTCAAGTGAGACTGTTGTATACATCCGAAAGTGAGTTTTGATTAAATAACTTGTAGATTTGTGCTGGCTTGAGCCACAAACCATTTCAAATGGTTCAGTCTGATTTGGTGAACTGGTTCATCGTTTCACTTCATAAGACCTCAATATATTGTCAGGAGCTGCAGGTATCAATGTTGTGTTTTTTGGGGGGGGTTTTTAACTCTAAAAGTGACAGTAGCCATTGACTTATGAATCACTAAGGGTCGTGGTTTCACCTATGGCCTGAAGGTGAGTAAATTAACAGCAATTTTTAATTTTTGGGTGATCTGTTTCTTAATTAATAAACAGAAAATCTATCACTATCTGGGGTATCTGGCTAACTCAGCAGCCTGTGCAGCATTAATGACGGAGGGAGGCAGATCAATGTCGTCTTTAAGACATTAGCTTTGGGAGAAAGTGAGAAGTGTGGAATGTGATGAAGTACATTATCAAGACCTCCTTTCCTTAGCTGTGCATTATCCTATGAAACAAACATGCAATCTATCCTACTGTAGAGCCTCAATTTAATTTACTGAGCTATCCACAATATTTTGAACAAGTCTGCTGTGTTTTAAAATGTGGGCGACATTTCCGGTTAGAGAGAGTATATAACTTGAGGCTTATTTTCATATTTCTGTAGTATTTGATATTGTTTAAAGTTTAAATTTTTAAATATATGTGTAAATGTATACATATGTAGTCCATAACCACAAGTGATATTGGTTTTAGTGCTTCATTCAAAGTGCTTCGGTTCTGGAGGTCATGCCTACATTAATCCATGACCTATCTGAATGTGTGTGGCTGTAGTGCTTTTAACCAAATTGCACAAGAAGTTAATGGAAGTCATGTCAACACAGCAACACCAACAAGCTCTCAACTTTGCTTAAGACTAACAAGTGATATCTAGAAATTTCTGCAAAATAATCAGGTGGAAGAACAATTACATGAAACAACTTGAGAACTTTATAAACTTTTCCTTGATTTTTGAAACAAAATTGTATCTAGAACATTGTGGTATATTTACGTGCACCTTAAGTAGCTTAACCAGTACCCCCCAAGCTGAAAAGGACGTACTCAAAATGAAATGGCTGCAGCTCTTGAACCCTTTGGTCTAAAGGCATAATCCTGGTTTGTCTGATAACAGACATTGGACAGTTTATTGTCCAAAAGTCAGAATTACTCATAGTAGTACAGGAACAAAAAAGGGAAAAAATAAGACAAGGATTTGAGAGATTTAAAATACATTTGAGTTAAATATAAGAAAAAAATATATTTTCTGCAAAGTAAATTTAGGTGTCTTTCCAAAAAGGACACTTGAAGACTCCAAAAGAACACCTGAAATCCAAGTCCATATAAGTCCACTACTGTGCACCGCTGACCCTCACAAACTTCTCCAATACATGCTTCTCCAGCAAGCATCCATTATAAAACACTCGCCAGATATGAATTTTGAATAATAATAATGGACTCTCGCGTACCTAATAAATGAATCCTGTTTTCTCTGCCATCTCTTATGAAATCACCTTTCTCTCCATTAGCGCTGTTTTGGATGCATTCGCTTACTGGATCCTTGGTCTGAAAACATTCCCAGAGTTTAGTGGCTTAAAATGGACTGATCGCAGATGATCAAATGCTAAAATGTAAACATGTCTCTTGTCCAAAAACCTGCTGCTTTCCACTTTTTGAATTGCTGTTTTCGCTATAATGTATTGATTGAAAAACAGAGTTCAGAGGTCATATCTTCAGGTTTTCAGCTATTAAATGGTATATGAAAATGTATTTATTCATTGATATAAAACAAAACCATTGCATTAGGGGCTACAAATCATAAAAATGAGATGGCAAAGGGAGTATTTTACCCCACACTCGAGGTAAAAGGCTTACAGTATTGCAGTATATAAAACTCTCCATTGACCAACGTGTTCCTGAACTGCTTTTTGAGCATTTTATTTTAAAAAGTCTGTCACAGGGGACAGCCTAGCCTACAGGTTATAGATCTTTGCAACACTGATAAGTTAGCTAAAAGGATAATGCCATGTCAAGTGCAAAGTGGTTAAGACATGCTTTTTTTGGTCAGTAAATAATGACGCAAATACCAGTAAACTGACTACTGCAAACTAGGGTTGTGCCGATACACGATAGTATCGTGTATCAATGATAGTCAGATATTTTTGACGATATCAAGACCATTATTATTATTATTATTATTATTATCATCATCATCATCATCAGGCTAGTATTATTATCTAATTAATATTAGGGTTGATTTGTTCATATTTATTTTTACACTTTTTTTTTTTTTTTTTTTTTTTTTTTTTATACAGTGTTGCGCATTTATAACCAATTACACATGATTCCATTGAGGTTATTTATGCAGTGGCCAATCAGAGGCATTTAGATGAGTCATGGCTGAAACACGGCTGACATTTTTGTTCAGTGCACGCCTTGCTGACTGAATTCTGCTCTCTCGCGAATTTTCTCATCATAAACAAAGTGCAGATATATGTGTGTAACGGGGTTGTCTCTGCGTTGTGTTGTGTAAAACTCAGGACAGATACCAAATCGCGCTTGAAGACAGACTTTTGTTCTGTTGACAACATATTAAACAGCGGTGATCAGATTCACAAATCACCCTCATGCATGTTCGCAGCCAGTCACTCTCTCGGCTGGCGCGAATCTAAAATACTAACATTTATATAAACAGTTATACAACAACACAATTGAGAAATATGTACCTGTTGACAACATATTAAACAGCGGTGATCAGTTTTGCAAATCACCCTCGTGCATGTTCTGTAATAAGGTGAACAAACTTGATGTTACCACAGATATAATGTAGCATGAACACAAATCATACAATATTCATTTAAACACACGTATATATCAATTTTAATCCATAAGATGGTTATACAATTAATACAATATACTTTTATCATGGAGCACTCACTCACCGCAGCCAGTCACTCTCTCGGCTGGCACAAATCTAAATGACCCTACCGGAACTGGTTCATTATTTGGGTGGAGTGCAATTAAAGGGACCATACATGGAAATGAGTGTAGCAAGTGTAAACACCTTTTTGACCCTGTTACACGTGCGATGTAAGTAGAGAATTATTCATCTTACAGTGTGTTGATTATAACGAGTGTTTTTTTTTGTTTGTTTGTTTTAATGAATAATTTCTCGCTAGAGTGAAGTCAGTGATGATGTTCTTTGATAATGTACATTTTCTTTGTTCGTTTTCTGTAGCTGTTGTTTGAATAACTGAGGAAATATGAGCATTATAATTAGTAAAAAAAATGTTTTGTTAAATACAAATTCATATTAAAATTTTATGACATGACATCCATATGCTACTTGACTAAAAAGATATAATGTGTAGTTAATAGATTACACTAACATTAGGATGCTTTTAGTCTTAGCCTGGAGTTGGTTCACTCTCCGGCTATGAAACTAAGTAAGTAATAATTGAATAAATTAGCATGATAATATTGTGTATCGGCGATCTCACAGGCTGACGATATGACTATGGAGCAATATTGCCCAACATTACTGCAAACCTTAGTAAATCATGTTGCGTGGTTAATTTATGTTCTCTCCTCTCATACATTTTACATCTGAAAGGGAAACTCCTACAAATGCATATACCGCATAAATGACCGTGTCCACGACTTTTCAGCGCTAACTTTTCACTGCACATCTTCAGTAAATCCTGGGTTTGCACTGGCGCAAACTGTTGGTAAATCTGGCCCATAATCTATTGTCTCCCTGCTTCTTATCTTGGTGGATTTGGTCCGACCAAACAACTGAAGGTGGCAAAAGGTAGGCCAAAAGTAAAATACAGGACATGTCGCTGTCCCATCCTGCAAAAAAGAATGAACAACAACATGAACAAAAAAGTTTTTATATTCAGCCAAAATCATGGTCCACCTGCCTTTTCTTCTAAAATATTATTGAAATTGCTATAGTAAAAAAATAATGTTCTATAATCCTTTCATACTATAAAAATGTGAATAACTGACTGAGATCGGCCTCCAATTGAAATTTCGAAACATTTTGAAACCGCTGTAACGTATAAAAGCCTTGTTTACTGAAATTGCATGACTGCGGCAGTTTAATTTGCACTTTAAACCAATGGTTCAAAACAAATGATTTGCAAAGGTTTCAAAGCTTTACAAAGCAGTGCTTTGAAATTACCTATCACTGGTGCTATGCTAAAAACGGTTAGCATTTTTGTCTCTAAGTGTAATTGTTGTTATAAAGATTAATTTGATAACATTTATTAATTTTTTTATGATTTCTATAGATATAACAATATATTATTATTGTGAATTATTTTGGCCTCTGTAATCATGTTATGAAAAATCTGATATTGTGACATCCTTAATTTATATATTTTTAATGAATTACAAGCTTATTATGAAGAAATCAATTTTAAAATCACATTTGATGCCGAGACAAACTTCTAAATGTTTGGTAGGTTGAAGTATATAGTTTGATTGTGTATGTACTTAGATGTATAGTTGTCAGTTAAGATGTAATTGGTATGTATTTTTTATGCCTGTGTCAGATGAATTTCTGCTCAGCAAAAAATGTGAACAGACGATAAATTTAAAAGAAACATCTAAAAAAACTAATTATATTGTGTATAAATCCTGACTCATTTGAATTTGTGCTATGGCAGAGGGGATAGATTTTAAGCATGTGATGTATTTTTCATCACATAATGCTCTCCTGAAGCTCTGGCATACTTTTAATATAATTGGATAGGTGGACTACTTTATAAAACACCGTGACTTTCAATCTGTGTAAAAGAGCAAAATTCTGCAAATCTTTCTGTTCCACAGGAGAAATATTTTATTTCTTTGTTTGTAAAATCAAAGTGAAAATAAGAAGAAAAATTGTTAAATTTTGTGTAAATAATCCTTTAAAGCAGATGTTTTCAAACCTGTCCTTGAGCACTCCCAGCATTGCACGTATAGTCCCCCTTACCTAACACACCTGATTCAACTCATCAGCTCATCAGTAGAGACTGCAAGACCTGAAGTGGGTGTGTCAGATAAAGGAGCCATACAAAATGTGCAGTGCTGGGGGAGGCAGAACAGGCTTGAAAACTACTGCTTTAAAGAATTTAATCAAGTGTGCTATGGAAGTGCCATAGGCTGCGTTTACAATTGGCATTAAGATGCGACCTGTATCCGGATGTTGTCCACATACACATTGACAAGACTAGTGTAAACGCTCTTCTGATCGGAATGTTATCTGATCAGCGTGTCCTGGTCCAGAGGTAGTCAAGGACGCATTGTGATCGGAACCCTCTCTCCCGAACTGTCAGAAGACATATTTAAATATTGTGCAGGAAAAAGAGATCCGATCGGTTGTCCAGATAGAGAAGTCACTTGATGTTGGCAAGTGTAAACGCGCTGTGTCCTGATTGACTGATGATCGGACTTGATCGGATCACGGTGATTGCATATTAATGCCAAGTGTAAATGCAGCCGTAGACACACTTTCCTGAGTCTTGGACAACAACAATCCAACACCAAGTATATCATGTGAGCTCTCCTCCAGCAGGCCAGAAAATACATCCTCATCATCCTCCACACCAGTGTCATCTTTTAATATCAGATCTTTGTCATGAATTCAACATTTCTTTTTTGCATTTGAGAAGAGATGGAGAGATGTCAATACAGCAACTGATAGCCAACTCAAACTCAATACAGCAAAGATAAGCTCTTTAGCTAAAAGTGTGTAAGATTTAATTGTACTTGTCTCCCATCATTAAACTGGTGTAATCGACTTTGTCAAATACTTTGATGTATTACTTTAAAGTATTGTTACGGGGCAAACAAGACGTGATCCATTTGCAAGCTTTATTAAGGGCGTGGTCAAAACAGGCGAGGATCAGGCAATGACAAACAGGTATATAGAAGACAAAACAAGAGCAGTCCAGTAAACAAGCGAGGGTCAGTCGACGGCGAACGTAATCCAACAGGGCAAGACTAGAGGAATAATCCAGGTACAAGGCAAAGATCAGAACACGAGAAAACAGACAAGGCAAGACTAAGACAAGGCTAGGAAAACTAAGCAGGCTCCGTAAGGTAGCTATCAGCTATAGCAGTGATACACGCTAAACAATACTCCTGAAAAGGATCTGAGTGGGTGTAATATAGTGAGTGTGAGATTGGTTACAGCTGTGTGTAATCAGTGCAATGAATGATGGGATATGTAGTCCGGGATGACATGCAACAGTTTGTGTAGTGTGAGAGTCAATGTAACGGAAGAGTGACCTCTGTTGGCGATCGAACGGAAGTCCATGGACCGGATTCGTGACAAGTATAAGCTTCCAGTGCTTCTTTGCACTGGAAACTCTTGTCACCAAGACAAATTCCTTGTGTGTGTAAACACTTGGCAATAAAGGCCTTTCTTATTGCTGATTCTGAAGTACATTGTCTAACTGGAGAGTGAAATATGAAAACAAACCCTCACATTTCAACTAACCTTTTGAAATGTTTTTAGGTTAAAGTAATATGCTCCACATTATTTCCTTAGGATTTATTCTGTGATGCAATACAGTTATTGTATGGAAAGTCTGCTGCAGAATTCCGTTAATTTAGAGTACACTTTCTTTAGGTTTGAGATGTTTAAAACATTTAACTTAAAACTTTAAGTATGCTTTCTTTGAACAATGCCTTTGAATGGCCACTGTTTAAAAAAGACCAGAAAAAAATACAATGATGTGCTATTAACATTGATTATAGAGTATTCTAACAATCTTTTGCATTAATTTGCAGTGTGCCACATACTCTCTAATACATCTCTAATATAGCAATAACAAATGATATAATCTATCAAAAATATAATTACATATCTACATATCATTTGATATTTGAAGCCAGTCTACATACATTTCATATATGCTTACCAGAGATAAATGTGGTGCTCACATGAACTGGCTCAGGAAACAATTTGCTAAGCATACATATTAGGGCTGTCAGTATTGACGCATGCGATTGAATTCAAAATCCCTAATGCTTTAAAATAATTTAACGCAAAAAATTACTGCATGAGAAATTGTCATTAACATAATTTATGTCATGCCGTTACAGTGGATGATCTTGGAAGTCGGTAGTTTATCACACTGAGTATCTACAATGGCCCAAGCACCTGTAACCAGTGCTCGAAGTGAGCCGGTATTTAGTAGCTTACTGATGCTTCTCAATTTTAATCTTTAGCGTAATGCCGCTTTTTCTTGCACACCGGCACTTCTCATATGTTGCCAGAACTTTACTACTCAGTCAAAGCACCAGCATCACTGTCTGTGAGCAGCAAATCCAGTGGTACTAATAAGCAACCTGAAAATATCATCAATTATTTTTATACTTATTTATTTAGATATTTTCCATCTGTTTATTGTGTTATATATTATATTATAATATGTTATATTAAATTATAATGTTAGGCCTATGTTATATTTTATGCATATTATTAAAAATATCGCACAAGAGAATACTGGCACTTTTTTTCCCACTTCGAGCACTGCCTGTAACCCTGGTAGGCATAAATATTCTATTCTACCCTTTAAGCTGTTTTTGCTTTTCTGTTTGTGACTAAACTCTGGGAAAGTTTTCAGTCCAGTGAACCATTAAGCAAATACTGACTGAACGCAACGTCAAAACATCCCACCTCTGAATGGCCAGATGATAAGCATACTATGTTTCTCGGCTGGATAAAGCAAACCAGCATCTTGCTAGTAAAGTTTTGACGGATAAAGATGTTTAGGAGTCGTACGGTAAGCATGTGTGAGTCCGTTATATTGATGCACAAATATGCACTCTCAATGCTCTGATCGCACATTGCATTTATGCACGGACAAATAATATAGGTGTTCATATAATTTAGGAATTATATTAACACCTATATCATTTGGTTATTTGGTGTCCTTTTGGAGTCTCCAAGTGTCCTTTTTTGGACAATTTACCTTGAAAAAAGCCTACAGAAAATAGTTTTGTGAGAATCATCCTTGAATCTGATGGTTTACTTTGCTAGATGCTAAACAAGATAAATGGTGTGTGCTTTATTTTATAAGTGTGTGATTTAAGAAATCAAAATTTTAATGTATTGACAGCCCTAGTTCAAATCTTCTTTTCTATCACAGTTAATAATAAAAAAAAAAGTATAAACGTACCAAAGGTATGTTTCTTGGTTGATTTTCCAAACTGAAAAGTGCTGCAGAGGTCTGTGGGAAATACACTGCCTATTGATAGTTTTCACGTGACATCACACTTTTACAGGACCGCCCACATGGAGGGCAAAACATAATGGATATTAATGTTTGCCTACAAAACCACCACTGGCTCTGCACCTATTTACCTAAATTCATTACTTCAGAGTTATGTGCCCTCTAGAAGCTTGCGTTCTGCAAGTGAACAGCGTATTATTGTGCCATCTCAAAGAGGCACAAAATCACTTTCACTGACTTTTTCATCAACTGTTCCCTCCTGGTGAAATGACCTACCCAACTCAATCCGAGCAGCTGAGTCCTTAGCCATCTTCAAGAAACGACTAAAAACACATCTGTTCCACCTTTATTTGACCCTGTAACTCAAGCACTTTCTATTCTATTTGAATTCTACTTTATATTTCTTATTTTTTTTATTTTAAAAAAACAACAACCTAGCTTTCTATTTTTTCTATTATATCTACTTGTTTTTCTTTGTGTGTATGTGTGTGTGTGTGTATATATATGTATATATGTGTGTGTCAAAATTATAAATGCAACACTTGTTTTTGCCCCTATTTTTCATGAGCTGAACTCAAAGATCTAAGACTTTTTCTATGTACACAAAAGGCCTATTTCTCTCAAATATGGTTCACAAATCTGTCTAAATCTGTGTTAGTGAGCACTTCTCCTTTGCCGAGATAATCCATCCACCTCACAGGTGTGGCATATCAAGATGCTGATTAGACAGCATGATTATTGCACAGGTGTGCCTTAGGTTGGCCACAATAAAAGGCCACTCTAAAATGTGCAGTTTTATCACACAGCACAATGCCACAGATGTCGCAAGTTTTGAGGGAGCGTGCAATTGGCATGCTGACTGCAGGAATGTCCACCAGAGATGTTGCCCGTGAATTGAATGTTCATTTCTCTACCATAAGCCGTCTCCAAAGGCATTTCAGAGAATTTGTCAGTACATCCAACCGGCCTCACAACCGCAGATCACTAATTCACATTAATCACATTAATTTCATTTTTTATCTCTGTAGTTAACTATTTAGCAGGCATGTTTACAATAAACAATTTCCACTAGGTAATACTAATACTCCATATACTCTATTTAACACCATATACTATATTTTCACACATTGCGTTCTTACCAAGGTTTCACAAATGCTTATTGTTTGCATAAAACAAGATTATGTATAATCAGTGATTGTTTACCATCTACCTGAAGTCTCGCCCACATTTCATGCCATATGATGTAGCAATATTGTGGATACTACTTAAGTCTGAAGAAGAACTAAGCCTCTGTGTGACAAACTTCAGCGATTACCTCTATATACAGTATTTATAAATATATAAACTTTGATGAAGTCTAAGCTGTCATTGCATTAGGCATGTTTCTCACTATGTAGAACACTAGAATAGATTTTGGCAGGGATTAGAAAGGCTGTAAGGGTTGTAAAAGCCAAGACCCAGATGAGAGTGATGTTTAGGAGGGTGAGTTTAACGAAGGCTAGTTAGAAGAGGTTGTGCAGTTAAACCTCACTCCCCTGAATTTGTAGAGTTACTCTAGTCAGCCTGCTATTCCTGTGCCCTAATGCAAGATCTGTATTAAAAATAATGACATCCCAAACTAGAGTTCTGCCTATCAGAATAAGAAACTAATGAGTCTCTTCTCTCTTCTGAGTCTTAGCTGACAGCTGTGGTAAAGCTTCCATCAGGAGAAGATTACTGCCTAAAGGTCCATCTTCTGCATCCTGTTGTCCCTCAACAAAGCACGTACAGGATCCTTTCAACCAAGGTCTGTCTTAATAAATATGCTTTTCTAGCTTGTAACGTATCAGCTGAATTTTTTTTCTTTTTTTAAACTAACCTTATTCCATTTATAGTGACTTATTCTAAGTTATCGGTGTAAGGAATAATTGACTACAGGCTGTTGAATTATTTTCATGTGGTTTATTTTAAGACTTTTTTTTTGGGTCCTTAAAACATTCTTATTACTACTTTCCATTTTTTTTCCAAACATCCCAAGAATCAGATGCTAATTCCAAAGTGCAATTTTAGAACATAGTTGGCTTAATTTTTATTTGGCTTAATTTTAGCTTAGTTGGCTAGAAAGCTCTTTGAAATCTGAAATAATTTAATGAATTGAAATGGAATTCAAATGTGTTCCTGAAAGTTTGTGTGTATTTGTTGCCTTTAGTCAAATGCATTTACATTGTGACTGTGCCTCAGATGCAGTCAACTAAAAATGAATTGTCTGTAAAGTTGTTAACCAAATGGTCCATACAATTAGAATAACAAAGGAAAAGTGTTTCTTAGGGTATTTTGTTTGTTGACTTGGCTCTCCAGTGGGAGGTCCTAATGAAGTCTATTGTTAGTAGCCCATTTGTCTTCAAGTATAAAGTTTTGTCCCACAGACAGAACTTTGGGCTATGATTTTTTTTAAAGCAGACACATTAACACAGCTTCTGAAGAACTGTGCTACACTACTACCATCAATAAATTCTTCTCCCCACAAGAACTCTGGTTAAGCTTACTTAATAGAGAAATCGAATTCATGGATGAGCCACCCAAATGACTGCTTAGCCATATACAGCAAAATCTTACAATTCATACTCAATCTGCTTTTTCTATTCAGTTGTTTAAAAAGAATAAACCTAAAGGGAAAAATTATGAAAATAATGGCCCAATGATGATAGTGATAGTACTTAAGTGCAAGATGTTATTTATGTAGTGTTTCAAAGTGTTAAAACAAATTTCCAGAAATACATTCATATAAACCCCAACCCCAATATTTATATTTTTCTTCCGAACAGTGAGCTTGCTGTACCTGTACAGTATTTTCTCTGTGCGCGTCTGTTCATTTTAGGCCATGCTTGTAAGAGATAAACCCTTGAGCTTTTATTTTGGCGGAAACTTCAGTTTAGCTTTTATTTTGGCGGAAAACTCCAGCTTCTGTGAAAACAGGTTTACAAACATTGCTAATTTAATGAAATACTGTAAACATTTGTCCATTAAAATGTTGAAAATTTATGCAAATGTGAAAATTATGCATAACTGGTGGCCGTTGCGTTCCCATACGCGCTAAATTCACAGCACATTCAATAACGAAGTTCACTGCATTCACTGTGAACTGAGCCACTCTGAGATCACGAGTCGATCATGTGTGCTGCGCAATGTGCGCGCTTCACTTTTGGCGCTTTTCCACTGCATGGTACGGTTCAATTTTGGGGGGTTTTCCACTGCGTACAGTACCTGGTACTTTTTTTAGTACCACCTCAGTTGGGGTTCCTACCGTACCGTTACCAAAACGTGACGTGTAAACTCTGCTGATCACGGATTGGCCGGAGAGAATCGCCACTACCTGCGTCACTGAACTTGCGACACAAACACAACAGAACCGCTAGATTTAAATCAGCACAGCCAGCGAAGGATCGAACGCAACTGTTTTGAACGAATGCACCTTTTTTTAACAACCAAAAAGTGGCTGCTCCCCCTGTTGAGGAAGTACAGACGTTCCTCTCGTTGATAGCAGAGGAGTGGATCCAGCGAGAGCTTGATGGGGCGACGCGGAATGAAAAAGTTTTTTAGGAGTCGCGGCAGTAGAGGCGGCGCATCTATAACCACATGTGAATAATCCCGCTCATTCTAAAGCGATACTAAACTGCAGTGGAAACGCAAACCGAGCCGTGCCATGCCGTACCGTACTGAGCCGAGTCGTACCACGTGGAAAAGCGCCATTTGAAGCAAGTCATATTATGCTTTCAGTTTTAATTCGTTTGACCGATTCTTGCCAAAGCAATGACATGAAACACAACATTAAAGAACTTTTGTGTTATAAGTATAAATACATCTTCGGTTTATTATGAAACTGTGGCGGGACAGATTAGACGCCACAGTCTAGTTAATGAATGGGAAACACTGGTAGTAATTTAAAGCTTTTTATATATTTTTATCATGTCTGTGAGGCAATTCGCTGAGTTAAGGTTCATCATTGTGAAGCGCTCCTGTTCAAACCCTACACAGCAGAAAGAGTTTTTTCCTTTATTTTATAAAAGCACAACGTTTTGTTGATATTGTGAGTGCACACAAATAAAACTAGACCCTTTAAAGTTTAGAATGATGTATTACTCTTACCTTTATGAGCTAAAATGACAAGTTGTTTCCATTGTAAAAAAAAAATGCAAGTGATCGCGCTGGCGCCTCCATGTCCTGCAGAGCGCGCTTCAGCTTCCACTCTCAGCACAAATTATTAGATATGTGTCTAACAGCGCACATTTATCTAGGTTAAACATTTAAACTAACATTGTGATATGCTTGAACTGTTTTATATATAGATTTTATTTTAGGCAAGTCCTGATGATTTGAGAAGGCTAAATTGATCAAACATATAGACTATGATCAATTCACTGTCTGCCGCTGGCCGTTACTTTAAAAAAATAAAATAAAAACTTACATTTAACAAACAAAAAATGCTCCAAACATTTTCTAAATTTACTTTATAAAAAAAGGAAACGAAATATAATCACTTTTCCATTACATACAGAACTGAACTATTTTAATAGCTGAAACAGTAGTATAAGCTTTTTTGGGGAAAAGGGAAAAAAAGACGGACTAGGGCCTTTATTTGAGGCCCGTGCAGGGCTTTAATCCACTTCATCCAACGCTGTTTTATTCTCATCTGTGAGCATGCTCTTAATATATGTATTTTAGGTGTGTAAATGTATAATTGCCTTTTCATTATTTTTTCAGTTTTATTTAAATTTGTAGTTAAAACAACTAAAAATAAATGTATTTTAAAGTTAAGAATTAGACAGCCTTTGCACACAGGCTTATGCTGGTAACTCATTATCAGTGGACTTTCCTCGTCAATATAGGCTATATTTTTTCACACTTTTCTCATTCTATATTTCTGACGTTCCAAAAGTTCCTCCTACTGGCAGAGAATGAATAATTCCTTTTCAATAATCCAGTCTGTAGTTTTTGTTCAGATCAATGCTAAAATCCACCCACGTTACCCTGTTTTAAATTAATAAAATAATTTATACTTCTGGCTCACCCCTGGTTTAAACAGTCAATTGTGAGGTTTATCATTTTATAATTTATTTAGTTTTTGTGAAAACCTGAATCTCAACTGTAAATCAGTTGCTATTTCATGGTCTACAACATGAAAGAAAGCCATAATAACATGTACATTAAAAATGTAGAAACATTGGACACAACTATGGCACTATTGTGCAGCAGCAAGCATCACAACAAAAAAGGAACCTTAAGGTTGATCTAGGAAAATGTGTGCAAATGTATAAGGCCCAATTCCTATATTTTGCCTGGGTCCCCCAATTCACTAAATCCGCCCCAGCTCCTCATAGATGGATCTGCTGATAGACGCGGCTTTTGGGATAGCACTTATTCAGATATAAATTCTCAGCAATCTTGTAGACTGACCATTTCAGTTACACAGTCAAATCAAACATTTGTTTCCAAAATACAAAATTGTTGTCTTGTAGACTTTCCAACAATCTAATGTTAAACAACAGGTCAGTGTTATTCATTTTTCACCTGTGCTAACTCCTAAATTTTGTAATGGCTACAGAATTAGCACCCAGTCACTAAGGCTACGTTCACACTGTCAGTGTTTGGGATTGACAACCACATTTACTTACAGGTGTGAGTCTCAATGTCACATTCACACAGCAACTTACAGTAGTGTCTCGAATACTGTCTGTATGAACGTGCAATGGGCGTAAAGCCCGTTTTCCTTACCATTTACCACAGTGACCAAAGTAATATCAAAGATGGTGACGTCCATAAAACTGAAAGTCTTAGCACTTTCTGACACGAAAAGCGTCCAATCGAGCCATGAGTTCATCCGTCAAATCTTTCATTAATCGACAGCAGCTTTTTTATTTGAGTGGAGAGCGGAGCATTTTAGTTGCGCGCAGAACACAAAACTGACACAGCTCATTTCTTCGTCACTGTAAATTACTGAAACCAAACATGAAAGCACGCAACGCACTGTAAACATGCATTTGTGCAGCAGAGTGGCTCTCTTTCGCACTGTATGCTGTGACAGACAACTGGTTGTCCAGTCCTGTTCCATTTACACAGCACGGGTTTTCATGAGAATGCGGTTGTGAGTCATGAAAATGTGCGGGTGTGAGTTCGGTTACGGAATGCGGTTGTCACATTTGAAAATAACCGTACTGTGTGTCAACGTAACCATTATTAAGGACTCAAATACAGGACTGACAACCGAATACTGCTGCTGTGTGAACGTGGCCTAAATCATTCAAAAGATTCCTGCGGACTCACGAGAAATGCCCAAGCCTAAAATTACCAAAAGTACTACACTGTATATGTAACTACACTACAACTTTTACTGGTCTACTTATTATTCATTCTAAAAGGTATTTTTATAAGAGCTAAAGCAGGCAGATAAACAAATCCATTTATAAGAAAAGGTTTATACACATCCATCTCTGAAATGGACTTGAGCTATCTGAAACTGCCACAGAATGTACAAATGCAACATTTTGGGGTTTTACTCCAGCAGATTTTTGTTTCCAGGTTTTTACATTCTGAAATCAGATGGTTAGGATTTAAGCAGTAAAAGCAAGCTCGCCGTTCATCTGAACCTTTCGCAACAGGCTTACGAGAGATATCCGACTTCGACAAATGGAATATTGTTACCTTTTACTCATTTATATGCATCACAATGTTTTCTGCTGTACAAGTTTTAAAGTCCTCTAACAGAAGAAGCTCCTGAAGTTGATCAAAAGTCTCAGTCCTACTAGCAACCAGTGTTAATTTTGACACCAAATTTTGATTTATTTTTAGTCATAGTCTTTTGACTAAATTGCCATTTAGTTTTAGCCATATTTTAGTCACCTGAATTGTTTTTAGTTTTAGTCTAGTTTTAGTCGACTAAATCTACAGTAAATTTAGTTGGCTAAAATCGAATGGGTTTAGTTAGTGTAATGCATTTATTAAGCATTTCTCCAAAATTTCCTAACTCATTATATAGGTTTGATATTAAGGTTTTATCATGATAGACGCAGATTTAACTGCGGTGACACACAACATGCCTTTGTTAAAATTAAATAAAACCCACTTCTCATAAAGAACAAGAACATGGTCTTCGTTTTAATGAAATACCAATGGTTATACAGGCTAATTATGCATTCTTTATAGCAACTTGTTTACCATATTCTTCATTCTTTCAAGCAGACATTTATTTCTGAAATAAATTTAGATTAATCTTTGGGGCTAATAAAGTTTTTCAGTCAAGAGCAGTGAGTGTTTTTCTCTGTCTTGTGTTGCTTGATTAAGATCAATGACTCAGACAATAGCAACCAAATTAGGCTGCTGTCCCTTTAAAACCGAATGCACTGCTGCAATGGATGCAATGTACTTATACACGTTCTCCCTGCTGTTTACGTTCACTTAAGACATAATCAACTGTGTTTACGTGATTACTCGTCAAAACGGACACTTCAAAATCATTTTGTGTGTAATTCTCCGTTCATGCGACGCGAAAGAGTACTCGCGCGCTGTGAGACGCGCTTTCTATGTGTGGATGCTTCAGTGTCTGCGCTCTGAAAACTGAACCGAATTGAGTTCTCTCTTGCGTCGTCAGATTTATCCATATGTCTGCTCTTCTCGTACTCCCACGGATTCAATGATGGCAGAGTAGAAATGTTTCAGCAGCTCTTGAGGCAGGAGGAACTTCCTCAGCTGGCGAAGGAAGTACAACCTCTGCTGGGCCTTTTTGACAATAGACTCAATGTGATTGTCCCACTTCAGGTCCTGAGAGATAGTGGTGCCCAGGAATCTGAATGACTCCACTGTCGTTACAGTGCTGTTCATGAGTGTGAGTGGAGGGTGAGCAGGGGGGTTCCTCCCGAAGTCCACTATCATCTCCACAGTTTTGAGCGTGTTAAGCTCCAAGTTGTTAAGACTGCACCAGACAGCCAGCTCTTTAACCTCCTGCCTGTAAGCAGACTCGTCACCGTCCTGAATGAGGCCGATGAGTGTGGTGTCATCTGCAGAGGTAAGGGTCCAGTGATGTCCTTCAGATAAGCCAAAACCAGTCTTTCAAATGATTTCATGGCCACAGACGTTAGAGCCACAGGTCTGTAATCATTAAGTCATTTTTTGGGTTTCTTTGGGACAGGGATGATGGTGGAGTATTTGAAGCATGAGGGGACTTCGCACAGCTCTAGTGATCTGTTGAAGATCTGTGTGAAGATGGGGGCCAGCTGGTCAGCACAGGTTTCAGACAGGCTGGTGTCACACAGTCTGGGCCTGGTGCTTTTCTTCTTTTGTTCTTTTTGAAGACCCGACGCACACCATTTTCACTGATCTGGAGTGCTGAGGGGGGGGGGGGGGGGGGGGGGGGGGGGGGGGGGGGGGGGGAAGGGGGTTTTTTCAAACCGCAAAAAAAACCCGTT
>NW_015505593.1:170853-183562 GCF_001515645.1 Sinocyclocheilus grahami
GGGTTGCAGGAGGTGTGAATGGTGTTTTTTCAAACCTGCAATAAAACTCGTTCAGATCGTCTGCCAGTTGTTGATTCTCCACAGTGCTGGGGGATGGTGTCTTGTAATTGGTGATGTCTTTCAGACCTTTCCACACTGAAGCAGGATCACTGGAAAATAATTGTTTCTTTAACTTTCCAGTATAATTCCTCTTTGCCACTCTGATCTCCTTTTCCAGTGTGTATTTGGCCTGTTTATACAAGAATCTGTCCCCATTCCTGCGAGCATCTTCTTTGGCCTGACGGAGCTCATCATCATGATTTGCCTAAAATAAAATCTATAGATAGAAAACAGTTCAAGCATATATCAATGTTTAAACGTTAAACCTAGATAAATGTGCGCTATATCCAATAGTTTGTGCGGAGACGCTTAGCAGGACATGGAGGCGCCAGCGCGATCACTTGCGTTTTTTTCAGTGGATAAGCGGTCATTTTTGCTCATAAAGGTAAGAGTAATACATCATTCGTAGCTGTAAAGGGTCTACTTTTATTTGTGTGCACTCACAATATCAACAAAACGTTGTGCTTTTATAAAATAAAGAAAAAAAACATTGTGCTTTCTGCCATCTCATCTTGAACAGGAGTGCTTCACAAAAATTAACCGAAACTCGGCAAATACATGCCTCACAGACATGATAAATATATCTATAGAAAGCTTTAAATTACTACTTAACGAAATAAAACAAATCAAAAACAAAAACTCTTTCATCATAATCCATAAAGATGCACTTCTCTCTAAAGGCACGTCCGGGGAGACGGTGAATCAGGATCGGCAACTTCATCCTTGCGACACCGACTCAGAAAACACTAGTTTATTAGTAAATAACTCCAATATCTTCTTAATATTTCCCCCTGTCACATTTATGGTAATTACTTTTGCTGGTGCTTTGCGGCAAACTTGAGCCTATTGTGTGCATTTGAATGCAGAACTCTTCAGCTGCGCTGACGGTACGCACCATATAGTTTATTAGTAAATAACTCCAATATCTTCTTAATATTTCCCCCTGTCACATTTATGGTAATTACTTTTGCTGGTGCTTTGCGGCAAACTTGAGCCTATTGTGTGCATTTGAATGCAGAACTCTTCAGCTGCGCTGACGGTACGCACCATACTGCTGCTGGCAGGACAATAAACACAGTCGAGGCGCTAGCACGGTCTCGTGTTTTTTCCACCAGCACGGCAATTTTTTTTCATCACTAATTGATGGATGTCTAAAATATAAAAATAAGGAGAAGCCTAAAACAGGCCCGAGGCCCGGCCCGCGTCTGAACTATGGCGTGAAAATTGGCCCGAAGCCCGGCCCGGGGGGCGTAAAAAAGTCGGGGCCCGGCCTGAAATGCAGGGCTCTGTTACATTGTTACACTGTTACATTTTGCCAATTACATTTTTTACAATTCATATTCCTAAAAATGTCCACACCACAGCTCTTGTTTCTATTGTGTGTCCCTTTCAGAAAGCCAGATTTTTTTTTCTAATTAAGCTAAGATAATAGCCATTTCTATTCAACACACCCTAATTGATTGTCATGGTTCTTGTCTTTCCTGAGGTGTGCATTCTCTGAGAGAGGCACTTGTTTTCTAATACTTACATTTTCTTCCTCTTATTTTCCTCATCTTTTTTTTTCCAGATAGAGATTAAGATGAAGAAGACTGCAGCTGTACAGTGGGAGAAACTGCAGGGAGAAGGCACACTTTCTAATGTGAAGCACTTTACTCCCAGTCAGTACTGAAAAGCACACAGAATCATGCTATCATTTTCTCTCACGTTTATGCCAAAGTGGGTTAAGCCAGTTTATTGTTGTTATTATTATTTTACCTCTTGTTATCTCCTTCTAAATTTATTAGACCAGTACCCATCATCCTCCCACTACACACGCAACTGGGACATGGTGGTAGGTGAAATAAAGGAGGAGGAAAAGAACGAGAAGCTGGAGGGGGACGCTGCCCTCAACAAGCTGTTCCAGCAAATCTACTCAGATGGCTCAGATGAAGTCAAGCGGGCAATGAACAAGTCCTTTGTAAGTACCTGAGAGTTGCCCATGTATGCATAAAGATTGTGTTATCTCTTTTAAAGTTGTCACGTTAACTGTCCACATTTTTTAATGGTATTAATTTGTGTGAAAAAAGTAAACCGGAAAAAGAGCCAACAAGACCAAATTAAGATTTTATAAACTTTAATTATGTAGAATATGAAAGGCAAGTTTTCGATTTGTATGGCTCTGTGAGAAATTTGGTAACTCTGTGTTAAAAAGGAAATTAATTTAAAGGTCCAATTCTATCAATCCTTGCTCAATTAACAAGATTCCATGTGTTAATACCTCAAAGAATGATAGCCTACAAAAATCTGAGCTGCTGTCGTTTATGCAACGAATGGCACATTTGTCTTCATTTCAAACCTTTCAGCTGTCATACAACTTCGGTAAAGTTGTACATTTTCAATATTCTCTCATAGATGGAATCAGGAGGCACAGTCCTCAGCACCAATTGGATGGATGTTGGTAAAAGGAAAGTAAAGATGAACCCACCTGACGATGTAGAGTGGAAAAAGTATTAAAAGCAGTAGATGACATCTTGCACCAATTGTTCTAATGTCTTTATGCTCTCTTTCATTTGCTCCTTTCTGCCTTCACACTTCACGCTTTCTCTTTTATTCTTAAATGGAGTTTAAAATGAGCCCTCTGTAAAATTAAACTTCTCGGTCTAAAATTTGTTTTAGTCTGGAACCAAACAAGCTCATTACATTTTTAAAGCATCACGTATGTTTAAAACATTACACATTAAAACAACCAAGCTTTGAATATCTTTACTAAAAACCTATTTGGCCACACTGAATATGTTAGGTCTCCACCTGTTAAACATTTGTTCTTTAATTAATGGTGATCACTGTTTTAATGTACTTCATGCTTTCCTAAATAGGATTTCAGTATGCTGTAAATAAAATTTTCTTGTTCTCTGGTTGGGTGCCCTTGGTCTCTTCCATATCAATATTTGTCCATCATCAAATGTAATGTTAAAGAAATTGAACATTTAATTTCTATTACAAAGATACTGAAAATACACTGAAACTGAAATTAATAACAAAAATGGATTTCGATGGATCTTTGTGGCCTCTCTTTGTTTCAGCCACTGCTGTTCCACCC
This sequence comes from Sinocyclocheilus grahami, assembly GCF_001515645.1. Taxonomy (NCBI): domain Eukaryota; kingdom Metazoa; phylum Chordata; class Actinopteri; order Cypriniformes; family Cyprinidae; genus Sinocyclocheilus; species Sinocyclocheilus grahami. Next base: position 174,032 of record NW_015505593.1, read on the forward strand.
AGAGATCCTAAGGAATTTTTATGGCAACCATGAAACTGGGCCCTGGAATGCCCTAGCATATGCTGTTCACTAGATTAGGTATAATATATAATTATACTTCTATATGGTGTAGTGTTTCTCAAAGATGACACCAAATTAATAATTGTGAATTTTGGTCACACAAGGAGGATTGTTGAATAAAGAATTTAAACTTGAGGGAGTTTGTCGGCTGACCAATCGCAAGTATTTGTAAGATATTTACAGCATAATTTGTACTGTAATTCAAATATCACCACTAGTGTAAAGATGAAAGTAATTAATGCAACTATGAAATTAATACCATGAATAAGTAAGTAAAGTGCATAAGATTGAAAATGCAAGCGTTTATGTTAGATGTTACTATGGCAGAGTTACGTTACCTCATGGAAAGATAAACTGTTCTGCCTGGCCCGGACCTGTATGTCATCTGGCTTGCAGTTGCTGACCAACATGATGCAGGAGTCAATAACGTTGGGTCTGAGACAAGTCAGAGTCCAAAATGGGCCAAGTCGGACTCAAATCCGAGTCCCAAACAACGAGTCGAGTCTGAGTCCAGCGAAATTCTATTTATTAGTATCTTAACATTGTTTTAACCTTTACAACTAGAAAAATGCAGTGCCCATTTAAATGTAACAAAAGCAAACCTCTATTGCATCTTGCCATTTTGATTTTTGATTAATAATTAGTGTTCTGCTTTACTTAGCAAACTTAGTCATGTAACAGAAGTTATGGCTGAATTGATTTATGTATTGTGACATATTTCAGAATTAAACCGATTTTAGAATGGGAAAAATTAAAGGGCGGGGCTTGACTTTATTAATTTTTTTTTTTTTTTTTTTAGTTGACAGGAACATTGTACATTAATAAAACATTCCTGTAAATGTACCAGAATTAGCCAAAGGCTATTTTTCATCCATAGTCTCTGGACAAGATGTTACAAGTCACCCTAAAAAAAAATACATACTAGAAAATAATAATACTTAATAATTACATAGTACAAATCATACAGAAGTCTATTAAAAACAATAGGATCAAATAAAGACAATGCAAACAAGATACAAACAACAATAAGATAGCTAGCAAATATAAAATTCTAGTGTTGACAAATCTGAGTACTAATTAACCAATTCTTCAATTGAACTCTAAATAAAGCATATGTGTTAAAGTAAATGTATAAATTCAAGAGTGGGGGTAAAGGAGTAGGTATCTTGGTGAATGGGACCTTAAGAGCAGAAAATGCACCTTTTATCTCAATAAAAAAACAAGCTATATATAATTTTTATGATTTTCAATGAAAGATGAATTTTGAATAATCAAAATGAGTTTGTGTCTGCTTATTCTGTTCATCAGTGTTTGAACCATTAAAGAATAAACTGCATTTTAATTTCTGGGTTAAAAAAAAGAAAGAGAAATGAATGGACGCCAAAGTACACGGACCCCTTAGGGTATTTTGAATTATTTTGTTGAATGAAAATGAGGCTGTGAGGGATAAACCTAGTCTGTACAATGGCACACACTGTGTATAAAAGCCCTACATGTACTTTCCATAAGTCACTGCCAACTCACACCTGTTTGATTTTTGAATGAATTTATAGTTACATTATGTAAGGAATAATTGATGACGGGCCATTGAATTATTCAAAATAATGCACACCCAAAGTGATTTTGGACCCATAAAAACTATTGCCGCAAAGATGTTTGAAAAAAATACGTTTTCTTTGAAGCTAGAAGCTGCCACTAATACAAAAGCAAAATAATAATAAACCAATGTAATAAAACATTCTCAAGTTTACTGAAGGCAAGTAAACACTCCAAGTATTACTAACAAGCTAAATGATAAATAAATATATTACTCAAAAATACAAATGAAAATTTTTTTTTTTTTTTTTTTTTTCAGATAGTAGCCTATAGGCTTCTAGAAATAGCCTACTATAGACATTTCATGAAGTAATGTAAAAAATAATCTTCACTGTATACATTAAATATAGATGATTCTTATTAAAGTTAAATGATTCAGTCAAGAGCAGTGAGTGATTTTCTCCTTTTCTTTGGTTTGATTAACATTTATGACGCAGTCGTGGCTGCAGGTTTCCGCTGTTGCTTTAAGATCTGACGCATAGATCAAATATTTTGACACATCTGTATTTCTCCCAACTGTTCAAGTTCACTTAAGACAAAACCGACTGCATTTACATGAATAGTCTCCAAGACGGCAGTTTGACATAACTTTTCGTGTAAGTGTGTAGCAATAACAGAACTTAAGAGAACGTAAGCGAAAGAGAACTCTGCATTCGCACACTGACTGAGATGCGCGTTATTCTGTGAGCGCGCTTTCGGTGTGTGAGCACAGAAACCCGTCGGCTTTCAAGTACTGGACAAGATTTAAAAACATGCAAATACTGAATATCACTTTGGTGATAATGCATTGAGTCAGTGACATTCCCGTCAACTGTCCCTGGACTCGGACATATTTTCCGAATCCGAAAGGCTCGAGTCTGTGTCAAGTCCGAGTAAAAATGCATCCGTGACAAGTCCGAGTCCTTTAAAAAAACTACTCGAGTCCGAGTACCCCAACTCTAGGAGTCAGGACAACGAATGACTGTGTGATGTAGCCGGTTCTTGCCAGCTACAAGGGTGAGGTATTCCGGTAAAGTGGGCAATTATGTAAAGTGGCTTGATTGTACTGTTTTCAGTGGGTTTACACTTTCAGAGCATAACAGTGGTCTTTTATTTAAGGCACATTATTCAATGATAAAATAGTTTTGCCTGTTGTAATATGAACCAGGTGATTGTGGTTACACCTCAAAGAAGGACTCCCTTATTATGAAAGCTAGTAAGCCATTTGTCATTCAGATTTTCATTTCTAATTCGCAGGGTCATATTGTCAAATCAACCAAATTTCAGAAACTTCCCGAGCTCAAATTTTTGATTTTGTCAATATTTTTTTTGATAAAGATAAACAAGTATATGATGAAAGCCAAAATATTAATTGTCATGGAAGTATATTCACCGAGTAATCCACTATTTTGTAGAAAGGGGTCAAAAGGACAATTTTCACCAGAGATTCTGAGCCAAATTACAGGAGTGCAAAAATGACTTCAGAAAGACTGCCGCATCATTATGCTATTTTTACACACAATTTGGTACTACTAGTAAAATCCATTGACTTTAGCAATCTTTGTTGCATTATATGTCAATGGTGACATTACTTGATCTATGACTATGTTTCACGTGTTGTAACAATAAAATAAGAGAAAGAAATTCTAATATTTAATCCAGGTGATCTTTGATTAATCTTGTTTTAGTGATGTGTGTGGGGAAAGCAACCACACCACCCTATGAGGTGTGGGATTTGTTTCAGACATGTACTGTAGTTACTGTACTGCAAATTTGAACTCTTGGTAGCTTCAGAGGCTGTTAAAATGAACAAAATCCCTCCTTCCTCAATATCCCTGAAACTAATTCAAATATAGAATCATATGAACAGACTACTGAGCACAAGTGAATGTGCCTCAGCTTGACCATTTCAGGGCATTATAGCACTCAGACAGGTATGTTCTAGTGTTGGGTTCCGGTCCACCTAATGCCGAGTTCACACTGCACGATTTTCAAACTCGTCGGATCGCCGTTGTTTTCACACTGCGTGACTATCTGGGGTAGCATTCAGTTGCTGCTGTGTTCACATTGCACGATGGATCGGCGACAGGGGGTTTCACACTGTATGACTTCACAATAGGAAGAATCGCCGACAGCTCTGTTTGGTCCGCAAACTACGTTTCACAACAAAACACACGCGAGAAATGACAAGGAAATAACGCGAGAACCCGCGTGCATCAGACCGGAGTTCTCGAGCAAGACTGTAATTATTAAAAAATATATATATATATAGCCTGCAAATTGTCTGTGAGCTGATTTCCAGCTACAAGGAGAAAAAGAAAAACAGATTATGCAGGAGGGAGACACAGGGAACAGGGATTGGGTGTTCTGCAAAGTGAGTTGGAGGTAAATAATTTTGCAGTAACTTATGCTGATGTTGTGGCTGGTCAAGCAAATGTTTGTGCTTGTTTCTGTATTATATAATTGTTCATATATCTATTAAAATACTGATATTCTGGTCTATAACTCCTCCCCGAACTTCCCACTGCCCTGTATCTTGGTCTCTCGTTGGCTGAAGGTCATCCCTGATGTAGTTTTCAGTTAGAACTCATTGCACACAGCGTGATTGTGAATCGGCGACATCTCCAGATATTTAGCATGCCAAATATTTCACTGGCATCGGCGATTCCATCAGATCGTGTCTTTGATAGTACACACTGCATGATTGTCACTCGCGTGAACGAGCACCGATTTGCCTCCGATTTCGGGCATTTGTCGGCGATTTCGCAAAACCTGTCGGCCAGTGAAAACTCGGCCTAAAATCGTGCAGTGTGAACTCGGCATTAGTCGAGTGCGAGTCTTTAACCAATCGAGTCCAAGACAAGTCCGAGTCCCAAACAGCCGAGTCCGAGTCCAACAAAACTCTATTATTTATTAGTATCTTAACATTGTTTTAAACTGTACAACTAGAAAAACGCAATATCCATTTAAATGTAGCAAAACAAACCTCTATTGCTTCTTGCCACTTTTGATTTTTGATGAATAATTACTGGAGGATCGTCCAGAGGATGTGGTCATCACACATGGTTGCCGCAAGCCCGCCCGCCGCTGCTCACTCAAGGCCGCCGTGTGGTGCTGTGTTTAGTTGTGAAAGCGAAACTACTTTGTTTGGCCTTCCAAAAGAGGACACTACTAGAAATCAGTGGTTAAGTTGTATTGTCCGAGTCAAATCAGAGTAAAAATGCATCAGTGACAAGTCAGAGTCCTTTAAAAAAATTGTACTAGAGACCAGACTCGAGTCCGAGTACCCCAACTCTAGTATGTTCTATGCAGTTGCTTTGGTAGAGGGAAACAAGCTACAATTCTAATTTCAATATTATTTATTCTTCAGACATTATATATGAAAAGCATCAGCTGTATATAAAGTGACCAACATTTGGTTTTCAACCACTGAAAATGTGTAATATTCAACAATCTGGACATGGAGCTTTAAAAAGTTTAAGAACCAGCATCTAAAATCATATTGAGATGTCTTTAATACATCTTGAGCTGCGTACAAATTTTGGAAAAATAATATTCATGGCACTCAGACAGGTGTGTTCTGTGCAATCCTTACATTTCTATTTTAAACATTATTTGTTCTTCAGACATCCCTCTTGAAAACAATGTGTTTTTATAGTTTCTAATTACAGGATACATTTTTTTTTAATCAGAGGTGGCCCACTTCACCTGAAAAGACATTTGTCTGCAGTGTTCGATCTCAAAATGGTGTACTGGTATATACCTTCCAGTGTACAATTATTTATAAAATCATTGAGAGAAAGAAAAAAAAGAAAAGAAAAAATTAAAATTACCTGAATATGAAAATACATATTAAACTCCCCTTAATTTGCACCCTGATAGTAGCTACATAAATATTTCTACCCATTATCGCTTGTATGATTGTCAGGCTACTTTTCCGCAGCATAAAGCAAAAACTGAAAAATACTGCAATTTTCTGCTTTTATTTTATGATATATTGGGACAGCCTTCATGTCTTTCTCAAACTTCTCAACACACAGATTGCTTTTATTGCACAAATTGTAAAATAAATAAAAGATTTGTACTTGTATTTATTTGCCTTTGTTCTGATTGGGTGGGCAATGCAGACATTTGGATGGGCTCAGCCCACCAATGCCCATACCAGCCCTGTTTCAGGCTCTGTCTCACATTCTCACACTGACTGATTAAATCTCACAACAAATAACAAGGCGATGCGAAATAAATTACTAGATCTGTTCACATAGACTAAACTGATCTAAGGTAGAAAGATTCTGCAGCACCAATAAAGTTACTTGCACGCAAGGTGAATACAAGAAAGCTAGAAGAAACGCCAGTTCCCAGCGGTGAGATGCTTGTTTCTGCCCATAAAAAGGCCAGAAAATTAACACCTGCCAAGCTCCAAATGTGCGTAAACATGGCAGGTGAATTTCATAGTTTTATAGTCCACCCTGGTGGATCGTAATACACACATTTTATTGGAATTAAAAAAAAAAAATCTCCCCTTGCCCTACACGTTTTGTATCTGCTCGCTCTGTATGCGCAAGAAGGTCTCCGGTTAATCGTAGCCAGTGTTCGAACTATACCGTGGACTTTGGGGGAGCCCACTTGTTATTTTTTTTATAACCGGGGGGGGGGGGGGGGTGGGTCGTGCCTTAAAGGAGGGCTTACAATGTCTTACAAAGATACAACAGCTACATGCTCTACTTGCTTTATGCAAGCACTATATAGGATAAATGACTATACAGGATTCTTTCTGTTCCTGCACTTAAATCGTTTTAAATCACATTAAAATGCGAACGCAGGAATCGTTAAGAAGAATTGAAATGCACGCGTCTTATGGAATACCCCGTTCTTGGAAATTTGGAACCGGTTCTAAAATGGAACCAGTTTTCGATACCCTACTTTTAAATATAGCTAAATATAACTAGTACTCCTTTGACTTGAAGATTTAGATGGAGGGTTTAGCTGTGTTTTGTCTCTATTCTATACGCTTACACTCAAACAGCTCATGATAGCAATTTTGTAATTTTGATATTCTACTACTATTAAAATATTCATCAGTTTGGACATATTTTACCACGTTTACTGAAGTATGTATTTATGATACAAATGTAAATGACTGTAAATGAACCTAAAAAGCTGTTGCATGCCTTTCTCATAAGCACTCGCCTGTTAGCAATTCTAATATTATTTAACAAAGTTATTAATGAGATCATTTAAAAAGTAATATAGTGACTTTATAAAATTATCCTCTACGACAATAGTTTTACTGTTTAAGTTTTACTTCACAGCACATAAATGAAAGCAGTTCGACAATTACAGACGGGTGTGTTGGATCAGGGTCAGATCTGAATTCTGCAGGTAGGTAGATCTCCACAAACAGGATTGGGCAGCCCTATTATATTGGTAATGTATGATGGATTTTGAACGACTGTTTTTATTGCAGGTTTTCTGGGATGACAGTTGAGGACATCAGCACATCAGATGTTGGCCTGGACAGCTGTACCTACAGTACACAACACTGACCTCTGCTTTTGCATGGATGGCTGACTACTACCATGTTCTGTGAAGGTATTATTATAGCAAACCTGAGCACCTGTGATTAGTTGAATTTGTAGTTGTAATGAATAGTCACACATGCATATTGGTCAATTTGAAGTCACAGAGGAAAAAAAGTTTTTTAAGACTTGCAATTATTATTTTTTGTTTTTACTCATTCTCTCTAACAAACACAACACAACAGTTACACCTTTTCAAATTCTGAAGTGCACAAATCCTATTCTACAAATCACAAATTAAGAAACTTGTGTGCTCACAGTTAGGCTAGATTTGCTGCAGAGAATGTGGGGCAAAACACATTCACACACTCGAATAAAAAATGTAAAGTTATGAGCAAGTTTTGCACATTTGCATATGCTATACAGTCGTAGTCATAATTATTGGCATCCTTGGTGAATATGAACAAAGAAGCCTGTGAAAATAAATCTGCATTATTAATCCTTTTTGATAAACAATCAAAAAGGTGGTGGGGGGGAGCTCATTAGGAAATAAATGTTTTTCTCTTATACACATTGGCCACAGTTAATGGCACACTTTTATTCAGTACTTTTTGCAATCTCCTTTTGCCGCAATAACAGCGCTGAGTCTCTCCTATAATGCCTAATGAGTTTGGAGATCACTTGACGAGATCTTTGTGCAGAGTCTTTGGCCACTCAAACTAACCTCCTCACCTTGTATTAAGACAGTATAGACACACATCCTCTTTCAGGGAGATTTGTGATATTTTATACAGTACAGATTTATTTTTTGCAGGATTCTTTGATCATATTTACTAAGAGTGCCAATAATTCTGACCAATTTGCAATTGTTTGAGATGAGCAAAATCTGCGCAGATCCGATCACCGGTGATCACCGGGAGATGCATGCTAGGGATGGGCGTATCGATCCAAACTATCGATATATCGATTGTTAAAAAGGCCATTAATTTGTCAAACAAATATGAGTGCTGATCACGTCTTTTTCCTTCTGCTGAGATTGATAGATGTGCAGCATCCCGCGCGGCAGCCAATCAGAATTTGCACTGCAATCACGCCATCTGCGCTTCAGAAAAGCGCGGTCACGCCATCTACGCTTAAAAATTTGCTGCGCGTCTACATGGCGTTGCGTGGTAGTGATGGCCATACAGCCTCGAAACCTTTGCAAATCTTTTTATTTTTTTTAAGAGTGGGTGTGAGCGCGTATCAAACTGAAACCACAGTCAATTAATCGATAATAATAAGCTAATTAAAAACACATTACACAGGCACTTCTTATTTAATGGTATTTTACTGTTTAATTGTATGTAATGTATTAAACTTTCAATAAAACATTTGCATGGGTTTGTAAAATGTCTTATGCATGTTTTGGCCTGAGACACTTGATTGGAATTGAATATTAATTAAAAAAAAAGTGTTTTCTGCAAATTCTTGTTCTACATCTCCCCAAGTACCACTGTGGTAAATTTTATGTTACTTTACTGTTTCATTTTTTAATAATTGCATTCAAAATTCATGAGTAATTCATGCTATACGGACACATTTTAACAAATCATAAAAAGGTAAAATCAAATTGTTTTCTGCAAACTCCACCAGATTCTTGTTCTGCATCTCCCCAGGTACCACTATGGTGATTATCATGTCATTTTACTGTATCATTTTTTTAATAAATGCTTACCAAATCCTGAACAATGCAATTTACGTTGCTATACGGACATTTTTAAAATGTTTTAAAAGGTAAAATCAAATTGTTTTCTGCAAACTCCACCAGATTCTTGTTCTGCATCTCCCCAGGTACCACTATGGTGATTATCATGTCATTTTACTGTATCATTTTTTTAATAAATGCTTACCAAATCCTGAACAATGCAATTTACGTTGCTATACGGACATTTTTAAAATGTTTTAAAAGGTAAAATCAAATTGTTTTCTGCAAACTCCACCAGATTCTTGTTCTGCATTTTCCCAGGTGGTGATTATCATGTCACTATACTGTATCATTTTTTAATAATTGCTTACCAAAACCATGACCAATGCCATTAATGTTGCTATACGGACAAATGTTAAAAAATCATAAAAAAAATTAAATCAAATTGTTTTCTGCAAGCTCCACCGAGACGAGGAGAGGAACACAGGAGGTAAGTAATGCAGGAAGTATTCAAATGGAAGTAGTAGCAAAGTCATTGAGTCCTCTAGTCCTCTACGAGACCGGACAATGAGGGTGTCTGAGGTGTTGGCTTTTATGCAGGCTGGTTGATGAGGTGCTTGATTAGTGACAGGTGCAGGTGCTCAGAACTCAGGTGAGAGGGATCGTTGTGATTGGGTGGTGATGGAGCCTGGC